>NW_026691782.1:0-45327 GCF_020826845.1 Diceros bicornis minor
ATCGCCACCATCCTCTCCAGAACTTTCTCACTTGCCACACTGAAACTCCATCCCCATTCAACAATAACTCCCCAGTGCCACTTCTCCCAGCCCCTGGGACCTACCGTTCTCCCTTCCGTCTCCATCAATCTGACTACTCTAGGGACCTCATGTAAATGGAATCATACGATATTTGTCCTTTGGTGTCTGGCTTCTTTTGCTTAGCTACACGTCTGAAAGGTTCAGCCGTGCTGCGGCGCGTGTCAGAACCTCATTCCTCCGTCAGGCGAAATAATCTTCCGCTGTGTGTATAGACCCCGTTTTGTCTACCCGCTCCTCCGTCCCTGGACGCTTGACTTGTCTCCACCTCTTGGCTCTTGTCCACAGTGCTGCTCTGAACACGGGTCTACAAACCTCTGTTCAAGTCCCCCGCTTTCAGTCCTTTGGGGGTGTATACCCAGAAGTGGAATGGCTGGATCCTCTGGTCATTCTGGGTGTCATTTTTGGAGGAACCACCGCACCGTTTTCCACAGCGGCTGCAACATTTGCGCTCCACCGGGAAGGCCCAGGGTTCCGGTTTCTCCAGGCCCTGGCCAACACGTCTCCTTTTCCCTTGTGTTGAGACTCGCCAGCCTGCTGGGTGTCAAGTGGTCTGTCATTGCGGTCTGGCTGCAGACCAGCACTTGAGAAGAGTATGTTTTCAGCCCTCTGGCTTCAAATGCTTATTCGGCTTCTATACGGTTGTCTCTACTGAAATCTTAACTAAGTCATTGTCGTGATCTGCGTTACTCAGTGAAGAGTCATAACAGAAGAAGTGAGAAGAGTGTGCTCCCCAGCATCCTAGAGTCAAAGTGTTCTAGAGATCTGGGAAAGTAGTTACCTGGTTACTACTAGGTATCTTCGTCCTGATGCATCCTTTCAATAGGAAATAAGAGTTCTGGAAATCTTATCATAAAGAATTACAAAATGTTGTATATCTTGTTATAATTATAAGGAATTCATGGAAATCTCAGATGTGAGCGACCACACGAGCCGAACTGTAAGGGATGTGCCAGCTCGGCTGATGCCAGCCAGGAGCATCACATGGTAGGTCTCTGATGCTATATCGGATCCCGAGCCACAACCGATCCCAGGCTCTCCAGCCAAGAGAGGGTGAGGCCTGCAGAATCCAGCCAGAGCCAGCCTGAGGAGGAGACAGCTTGCTTCAAGTCAGGGGGGAGGCCGTGGGAGGGAAATCCCTTGATGGCTTTTTCCAAGTGAATTCAACCATCATCCTGTAACCGGTTTCCTACCCACCCTCGGGGAACAAGAGGCAGAGGCAAGGTATCTTTCTGTGTTTTGCACAGTAGGTGAGGTGAGTAGGGCCCACCATACCTTGAGGGCTATGAAAATGGTTTCACTTAATTTATTAAATGGACCTGATGACAATGGTGGCTGTGAAGGTCAAAATAGGGTGAGTCCTGTACATTGTCAAGCATGTGGACCATTCTCAGAAGCTCCTGTCGATACTGCTCAGGATATTAACACGTCCCGGGGCGCCTGCAACACCCTTGTTGAAGGGAGGGACAGAGCCCTCACTCTGCCCTGGCTCTCTCTCCCTTTTTATTTTTTATTTTTATTTATTTATTTATTTATTTATTTATTTATTTATTTATTTATTGCTGAGGAAGATTGGCCCTGAGGTAACGTCTGTTGCCAATCTTCCCCTCTTTTTCTTCGTTTTTGCTGAGGATGATCTCTGCCCGTCCTCCTCTCTTTTGTATGTGCGGTGGCGCGGCAGCACGGCTTGATGAGCAGTGCGTGGGTCCGCTCCCGGGATCCGAACCTGCGAACCCCAGGCCGAAGAAGCAGAGCGGGCGGACCCGACCACCACGCCACCGGGCGGGCCCCCTGGCTCTCTTTTATGTGACATGTATCAGGGAGAACAAGAGCTCAGGAAGACAGGTCTGAGGAAGAGAGAGGAAGAAGAGGACGAGGGGGAGGAGGGAGAGGAGTGCATGGGAGGGAGGAGGAGGAAAATGACCGCGAGGAGGGGGAGGAGAAAACAGCGGGAACTAACCCAAGTCCACAGCACCCGACCAGCACAGGAAACCCGCGCTGCTTTTTAGGGGACCTGCAGCCAGAGGCGTGGTGGCGGAGCACAGCACGGAGGATGTCGCATGCTCCACAATCGCGTCCAGGGCCAAAGCAAGGGCCACGTGCAGTGTGAGCATTCTCGGATGCAAGAAACACTGGGCAGGCTTCTACACTTGTGCTCTGACGGGGTCGGGGGTCGTTACTCCCAACCTGGAGTACTTGTTGCTTTCGCAAGGGATGGCTTGGGTTTCTTGCACCCTGCATCTGAGCACCCAGAGAGCTCCGCAAACACAGGCCCAAGCTCCCTCTCCCCCGCACCGGTGGAGAGCACGGCTGGCTCTGCTTTCAGCGCATTCTTGCAAAAACCCAGCAAGCAGTCTCCTAGCTCATTCTTGCCTCTGAACCACTAGCCCGATTCCTGGACCCTCGGGGGGCGCATGGAAGAGAACCAGAGTCCCATTCGTTCTTGGGGAGGGGAGAGTCCTGCTCCCAGCCCACAAGGCAAGGGAAAGGACCTTCCCTTCAGCGCGCTGGGGCTGCTAGGGGCTCCGCGCTTTCTCCAGCCCTCTGTGTGCATCTCTCGCTCTGCAAGACCCAAGGGCAAGGAGCCCGCGCCCAGCGGCGGGCCTCGAGGGCCAGGCGGAGAGACGTTCTCCCGACACTGCCCCAAGGGCTCCCGGGGTTCGTGTGAGGTCTCGTTGCCCCGCCCCTACCCGCGCCCCAAATCCGCGGGCACCATCCAGCAAAGCCCCTTCCTCAGGCCAGTCCCCCGGCCCCGACGGACGCGGGAGGCGTCAGCTAAGCCGCAAGTTGGAGCTCCCCTGCCCCACACTTGCACGCCCCCTCCCAGCACCCTGCCGGCCAGCGCTCCACCCACTTGCGGGCCCCGCCCCGGCCGCCCGCGCGCCCCAGCAGGTCCCACCCACCGCACGCACGGCGCGACTGCACGTGAGGAGAAGAGCAGTCGTCTAAGCCGGAGCCTGTAGACCTGGCCGCTGGAGCCGATGCGCTATAAAGCGAAGCCGGCGCCAGCAAGAGGACCCCGCCCAGGGATGGCCGCGGCTCGCCGCGCAGAGTCTGCGGGGGCGCCCCGCTGCGTCCGCGGCATGGAGCCTGCGCCCGGGGGCAGCCGCCGGGGAGTCGTGGAGCTCCGGGAAGAACTGCAAG
Organism: Diceros bicornis minor; assembly: GCF_020826845.1. Classification (NCBI taxonomy): domain Eukaryota; kingdom Metazoa; phylum Chordata; class Mammalia; order Perissodactyla; family Rhinocerotidae; genus Diceros; species Diceros bicornis. The sequence continues at coordinate 3,223 of NW_026691782.1, forward strand.
GTGAGTGCCTGGACCGGGACAGGTGCTTTGGGCAACTCCAGGAAACGTCCTTTCCCTGGGAGAGGCGGGAGCACGGGACGCCGCTGCTGCGCCGCCGCCTTCGCTGCTCTCAGCTCGCGGGCCTGCGCCTCCCTCTGCCCCCCGCCCGCCCCCCGCCCCCCGCCCCCGGCCCCCGGCCCCCGCCGCCCGCGCTCCCACGCCCGGATGTGTCTCTTTTCCTCTCCGGAGACGAAGCCCTCCGCGATCTCAGGGATGGGAACAGGAGGAGACATCGTCGAGGAGGATCGAAGGTCCGAAGCTGAGCAGGGAGCAGCGGACGAAGGAGAACAAGGCCAGGTTGGCGCAGGAGCTCGGGGCCCCGTGGACCCGGAGAAGGAGGAAGGCGGCGGCGGCTGGGAGCCCCCGCAGCAGGAGCAGCAGCTTCAGGAGCCCTCCCACGTGGCCCCCGAGGGTCTGCAGCCCCGCGACAGGCAGCCGGGCCTCCCCCGCCACACGTTCACCGGGTTGCGCCTGAAGGGGCTGGAGAGCGTTTTCCAGCGCACTCAATACCCCGACGTGTTCAGCGCGCGGTAAGCCGCTTGCTCTGGAGGCGCCCGGTGCTCTAGGGCGCTCGGGCTCCTCCGTCCAGTCCCGGGGCGCCTGCGGGGCTTTCCCGGGTCTCTTTCCCTCCACTCCAGAGCCAGAGCTCCCAAGCGGGCTCCAGGCCACTGGAGTCTGCCCGCCCTTGAGCCCGCGGTGGGGGCGATGCCCACCGCGCATCAAGGGAAATGTCTGCAGGCAGTACAGCAGTGGCTCAAGCCAGGGAACTTTGGCCGCGCTCCTGTTTGGGGAAAGCGGGTTCTGTTGGATCAGGACGGATCAGGGGGAGGAGAGTGAGGCACCGTCGTGCAAGTGCACGGCTGGATCTTGCCTTAACTTACAAGGGTGATCCTTTGGTCCTCGTGGAATTCTCGTGCATTAGTCTTGAGTTTGAAACCCTACCTTAAGAATCGTGAATCCTGAGTCCTGAGTTTCTCAGCGCTCCCTTAAGCTTTGCACACAAAGGAAAATCGCCCCTGAAGCCAGGCTGGAGCTGGCTGTGACCCAAGCGCACAATGCTGGGGCATTTGGGAGGAGAGACGCTGGGAAGCCAGCATGAAATGCGCATTGTCTATCTCGCGACCCCCACGACTCCCGATAGTGACTGTTTGCCATTTTCTCCCCTCAGAAAGGAGCTCGCCTTCCTCCTGGATGTGGCTGAACCCAGAGCGCAGGTCAGTGAACCTGAACACGGCGATTCTGCAGGGCCGCCGGTCTAGAACCTGCTTCAGGACTTGGACACTTTGGTTCTAGTCGTTCTCACCTTGTTGTTTTTTGTTGCCCTTTCCATGTCTGGGGAGCGAGTTTTGAAATGTGGGGGCTTTGGCAAGTGGAACCTGGGATATGTCGGGCCCCGCCTATGGAAATTGCCCATTCTCAGAGGGAGCGTGAGTTCCTAAAGGGAAAACAATAAAATCCAAGAGAACCCAACCGCTTCTCCTCTTCTCTGTACAAAATGAAAGATGAGTAAAGGTCAGTCCTTCTCACAGTGCTGGTATCTTTTCGGCAGCACTTCTGCGTGGAGTCATGTCGGGGCTCAGTGTCCTTTGGGAAGGATGCACCTTCATGCACCGAGGGCCTAGGTGAGGAGAGGGGTCAGCTGTTTTCACTGACGTCAAATGTTGAACACCGGGCCCGAGCTCTTAGCTACATGAGTGAATTTAGGAATATTCAGGCCCTGGGGTCAGGGAGTAACCCACACCCAGAGATCACACTACACGAGTCACGCCTGTGTGTTTCCTGATGCCGGGAGCCTGGCGGGCGGGGAGACAGCGGGAAAGTCCAAGGGCCTGGTCCTCCTGCTCTTGCTGTCAGCCTGTAGGAAAGCAGGGCAGGAAGGGGCAGCCCGACAGTTTCCCTTTCCGCAGTGCTTCCGTGTGTCAGACTGGAAAGGTTGCTGAGAGGGTGACATCGTGGCGGAGGCTGGGAGGCAGGTGTGCCAGCTGGAACTCTGTCTCAGCATCGCAACAGACAGAAACGATGTTGAATCAGGTTCCACTGACCTAAGAAGGGTGAAAAGGTTAGAGAAGAGTTCCTTACAGTCCCACTTCTACCTACAGATGTGGCACAGGTTCCACTTTAGGACTGAGTATTCTCCTGAGGAATTTCTCACATCTAATGATAGACATATATATGTACATGTCTGGCGTGTGCGTGAGGAAGATTGGCCATGAGCTAACATCCGTTGCCAATCTTAGTCTTTTTGCTGAGGAAGATTGGCCCTGAGCTAACATCCGTGCCCATCTTCCTCCAATTTTTATATGTGGGACGCCGCCACAGCATGGCTTTGTTAAGCGGTGCGTAGGTCCGCGCCCTGGATCCCAGCCCACCAACCCCGGGCCGCCGAAGCGGAGCGTGTCAGCATAACCGCTATGCCACCGGCCCGGCCTGTAGTGATATGTATTTTTGATGGTACTGTTTTGGAGAGGTGGGTTTTGTGGAATTTCTTCTTCTTGAGGGGGGGCGTGGGGGCGGCTTTCCATTCAGGCCAGAGTCTTACCTGTGTTCATTTGAAATACCTTTGGATTTGCTCAGGCAATGATGACTAATCTGTAGGTGCACAGGTTACCACGTGAGACCGTAGAGAACCATCAGTTGGATTAGGAGAGAATTTGTCCGAAAGAGAAACCAAATCCAGGCTGAGTTTCCTAGCTCTGCTCCACGGTGCGCCTGTGAGTGCAGTGATGGGAAGGGGCTGCAGGTCCGGTCTTGGTGAGTTGCAGTGAATCGAGACCCACTTGGACTAAATTTTCCTCAACCCTACAGGCTGAAATATCAAGGCGGTGTCCGGGGCGTCAGCAACTCTGCTGTCCCGGTCAGCCGAGCCACAAACCCCCTGGGCCCTCCATAACCAGCCCTTCCTTGCCACACCATCTTTTTTCAGTCCCCAGAGGTTTCAGAGGGTGAAGGGCCCCTTAGACACCCTTGAGGGAAACCTGTTCAAAAATCCAGCCTGCTCCCATTGACTATTTCCTTTAGACGGAAGGAGCTTTGACCATGCTCAGCTTCCCCCACACCCCGGGGTGTGGGGGGGACACTATCCCTAGAGAGCAGGGGGCAGAGGCAGCAGGACAGCAGGATGCTCCGCCGTCAGGAGACCGACACGTCTTCATCCCGTTACCAGGCGTGGCATGAAGAGCAGGGAGTGGGTGCCGTTCACCAGCTAGACCCGCATCCGAGAGCCAGGAAAACCAGCAAAGACTATTGAAGGTGGGAGGAGAGAGACAAAGCAAGAAGGCTAGTCCAAACTTGGCACAGAGTAGACGCTCACCGAGCCAAAACAGAACCCAGGTTCCGATGCAGATGCGTTCCTGACATCTCCTTCCACAGCCCCCATCCCAAGGTCAAGCAAGAGGAGCTGCCTTTCCTCTTTTGCTCTCCTGCCTACCCTCCTTTGATCTCAACTGGTCTCCTGAAGGGAGTCCACCAGAATGGAGATATTCATAAGGAAGGAGGGAAAGTCCCACCAGGGAGGGAGGGTCTCACAATGTGATGGGCCCTGGCCCAGGTCCCCAGCCCTAACACCCCAAGACACATCCAGGCTGGTCCTATTTCTTCACTTGGACCAGCAGACATTTCCAAGAATATCCAAAGAATGCTATGGGCCCAGCCACCACCTCAAAACCTCCACCGCAACAGGGAGTCAGACCGAGATCTTGCCTGGTGTTCCGTTGGGCCTGCTGCCCTTTGTTTCACATAGAGACTTAGCCTTCGGGGGTCTCCATGGCCAAACCTGTCCTTCCGTTAGGAATGTATTCTATCCTTTCCAAACTCCGCCTAACCTCCAGCTTACAAGAGTGTTCGCTCCACTCTTTCCCAACGAGACCCAAGGAGGCAGACCACGGTGCTGGTCAAGATGGGGGTGTGAAGAGATGAGGAAAGAGAGCTCCTAGTCATCCGGTGGCTGTCCGAGAAGTAGCAACCAAATCCAAGGCCACAAATTGAGGTCCGTTCGCCTCGGCCTGCTCCTTCTCACCCTTCCTTCCCCTGAGAACCAGGAGAGGACTTGAAGCCACAGGCAACAGACCAATGGGATTTGGGATAACTCTTCACCCTCCCTCGACCTCTCAGGGCCTGTACAAACGAACCTTGTTACTGCTTTACCGAGTGACCGCCCCAAGCCCAAACTCTGCTTAGATTCCTCACTCACGAAGCGCCCGAGCCTCAATGTCTTTGTCCCGTCAGTTCCTCACAAACTGATGGTTTCTTTGTCTAAAACGTATAAAAATGCTTGCTTGGGTCATTTCTTCAGGTCCCATTTCTGTGAGACCTCCTTACGTACAAGTCAGTACGGTTTTTTTCTCTCTCTCCTCTCAGTCTGCCTTGTGTCAATGTAACGATTAGACCAGCCCTAAGAACCCAGGAAGGTGGGGGCGGGGGCACGTCCGCCGGCCTGACACAGAAGTGCAACGAGCGTGTGTCTCAGTAACTCGTTTTTCCAACAAGAAGTGAGCATTGATAGATGGTAGGGTTGTGTTTTTCACATCCACAGATTTAAGTAATTCTTCTTATCTCTAGAGAGCCATAGCTAACTATATACCACTCATTATTTCTAGGAATGATCCATCCTTCCTTTAAAATAAGGTTACAGACGAGCAGTATGTTTTCCATCATCTGGGCTTCAAGCGCTTTTCCAGTTATACCTCTGAGCCTCTAGTTAGATGTTGACATAGGTGCCACTACTGATCTACCCGTTCCATGCCTCCCTTCTTTCCTTACTCGTTATCTACCTTTCCAAGATCTTCAAGAGGAGAGAAGTGGCGCCTCAGAAGAATGTGCTTTTCAACGTCCTGGTTTCAATTACCTTTCTAGGTTTCCCCAGTTGTCTCTGGAGGAGTAGGTACCCGATTACCACGAATCATCGCTAGGACTAACAATTCCCCGTTGTTCCCGCGGGAAACGGGGAATTGAGAGAGATCTGTTTCTCAGCTTCCTGCCTTCACCGACTCATTCAGATCGTATCCAGTTGTCTCTATATGAGTCTAAACTCGATCAATTCCTTTCCTTACAGTACTACTTCCACAGTCCAAGGAGATAGGAAAATTTAGACGTGAGAAGGGAGAAGGGCTTTTCCAACATCCTCAATAGACCAGTGTATCTTGTTGTATCTAGATCCCTCTGATAACTAGTCACCTAGGGAGGACCAATTTCCTCTTGGACTAGTGCGCTGCTTCAACAACATAGAAGAATGTAGACGTGAGAATAACTCGCTTTCCATTTCCCGGTCGCATGTCACGATCGCCGGCTAGCTCCGCTCAACTTGTCGCCTAGGGACCCTCCGCTCTCTCTTGTACTAGCTCCTTATTCAGACGAGAGAGAAGAAGCTGGTGTGGAGAAGAGGGATTTTACAGCTCCCCGGATTCATCGATTCTCTCAGTCACCTCTAGTTCACACCGGTAAAGGAGCTGCCTAGGTATCACTAGTTCTGTCTGGCACTACGCCTGGATTCCCACAGGAAATGTGAATTGAGGGTTGAGAAGATGGTGTGTGGGGGCTGGGTGACTTCCACTTCAGTTCTGGAAATGAGCCCCAAATGGCCTCTGTCTGTTGGCCCCTGGCTTGTCTATGTCTTCGCTGCAGGCTGACACCTCCGCCCTCAAAAGCCTGCTGGAGACCCACTCCCATTTTTACACATCCACTTGTTTTCCTCATAGAGGAAAGAACCATATGGGGAACCATTTGGAGCCCGGCTGCTTGACGTACCCCGTGAGGTTGTGCCCCACACCTGCTCGCCACAGATAGGAGAAGGCCTGGGCCCCAAAGACCGCAAGTCGCCGCTGCCCCTCGGTGCTCTGTGACCCAGATAGTCTCCAAGGTGCTGCTAGGTGACGTCCCCTAGACGCGGAGGCCCCCGCGCTGATCCCCTTCTCCCGCAGGCGTTCACTCGCCTTCCTCCCCCTCCCGAGGGCGGCACCCACGGGCCTTAGCCTCTCTGGACAGGCTCCTGCTGTGAAGGACTTCCCCACTCACAAAGCTGGCAAGTCCTGGCCCAGAGAAAGCTTGTGTGTCCTACTGCCACCTTGTGGTCATCCGTTTGTCCTCGGTCAGCCCAGAAATCCCTTGCACGTCTACAACTCATTCCCCTGGTTGACTCCAGGTAGCCCTAGTTCACAGCTGACCTAGATCCCACTGCATAGCTCTTCAATTTTAACTGCTTGTTAGAACAAGGAAGAAGAATTTGGACATGAGCTGATGCTGGTCTTCAGCTTTCTGGTGTGGACTGGTTATTCTAGTTATCACTAGTTATCCGTACTCAGATAATCATCTAGGGCCCCCTCCGTATCTATGGTACTGACTCATTATTCCAAAAGAAAATCGGAATTTAGATTTCAGAAGAATGTCTGTTTCCACTTCCGGGCATCAAGGAGTATTCGGGGTTCTCTCTAGAGATCTCCTGGAAGCGAGTTTCCTGTGCACCACTATTCATCTCAGACTGATCGTGCTTTCAACCTAAAATAGAACGTTCGATTGAGAGGCTATGTTTTCCAATTCAAGGAAGGCCTCCACTCCTTCCACTCATGTTCCTTGGGTGATTAGTTCCCTCTGCACCCGGGTTCATCTACATTAGTAACTTCTGAATGCAGCCAGGAGAAGAAGAATTGAGAGTCCGGAAGAAGCTACATCTCAGCGCCTAACTTCAACTACTTATTCTGGACATCTCTAGCTCTCTCGAAGGAAGGAGACACCTGGTGCCAATATCTATAGGACGCAATCCCTGTTGCGACACGACCTGAGACTCATATTACTTTATTGTGGTAAAATACACATAGCATAGCATTTACCCTCTTAACCCTTTGTAAGTGTACAGTTCAGTGGCATTAAAGACGTTCCCAGGGTCGTGCCGCCATCGCCACCATCCATCTCCAGAACTTTCTCACTTGCCACACTGAAACTCCATCCCCATTCAACAATAACTCCCCAGTGCCACTTCTCCCAGCCCCTGGGACCTACCGTTCTCCCTTCCGTCTCCATCAATCTGACTACTCTAGGGACCTCATGTAAATGGAATCATACGATATTTGTCCTTTGGTGTCTGGCTTCTTTTGCTTAGCTACACGTCTGAAAGGTTCAGCCGTGCTGCGGCGCGTGTCAGAACCTCATTCCTCCGTCAGGCGAAATAATCTTCCGCTGTGTGTATAGACCCCGTTTTGTCTACCCGCTCCTCCGTCCCTGGACGCTTGACTTGTCTCCACCTCTTGGCTCTTGTCCACAGTGCTGCTCTGAACACGGGTCTACAAACCTCTGTTCAAGTCCCCGCTTTCAGTCCTTTGGGGGTGTATACCCAGAAGTGGAATGGCTGGATCCTCTGGTCATTCTGGGTGTCATTTTTGGAGGAACCACCGCACCGTTTTCCACAGCGGCTGCAACATTTGCGCTCCCACCGGGAAGGCCCAGGGTTCCGGTTTCTCCAGGCCCTGGCCAACACGTCTCCTTTTCCCTTGTGTTGAGACTCGCCAGCCTGCTGGGTGTCAAGTGGTCTGTCATTGCGGTCTGGCTGCAGACCAGCACTTGAGAAGAGTATGTTTTCAGCCCTCTGGCTTCAAATGCTTATTCGGCTTCTATACGGTTGTCTCTACTGAAATCTTAACTAAGTCATTGTCGTGATCTGCGTTACTCAGTGAAGAGTCATAACAGAAGAAGTGAGAAGAGTGTGCTCCCCAGCATCCTAGAGTCAAAGTGTTCTAGAGATCTGGGAAAGTAGTTACCTGGTTACTACTAGGTATCTTCGTCCTGATGCATCCTTTCAATAGGAAATAAGAGTTCTGGAAATCTTATCATAAAGAATTACAAAATGTTGTATATCTTGTTATAATTATAAGGAATTCATGGAAATTTCAGATGTGAGCGACCACACGAGCCGAACTGTAAGGGATGTGCCAGCTCGGCTGATGCCAGCCAGGAGCATCACATGGTAGGTCTCTGATGCTATATCGGATCCCGAGCCACAACCGATCCCAGGCTCTCCAGCCAAGAGAGGGTGAGGCCTGCAGAATCCAGCCAGAGCCAGCCTGAGGAGGAGACAGCTTGCTTCAAGTCAGGGGGGAGGCCGTGGGAGGGAAATCCCTTGATGGCTTTTTCCAAGTGAATTCAACCATCATCCTGTAACCGGTTTCCTACCCACCCTCGGGGAACAAGAGGCAGAGGCAAGGTATCTTTCTGTGTTTTGCACAGTAGGTGAGGTGAGTAGGGCCCACCATACCTTGAGGGGCTATGAAAATGGTTTCACTTAATTTATTAAATGGACCTGATGACAATGGTGGCTGTGAAGGTCAAAATAGGGTGAGTCCTGTACATTGTCAAGCATGTGGACCATTCTCAGAAGCTCCTGTCGATACTGCTCAGGATATTAACACGTCCCGGGGCGCCTGCAACACCCTTGTTGAAGGGAGGGACAGAGCCCTCACTCTGCCCTGGCTCTCTCTCCCTTTTTATTTTTTATTTTTATTTATTTATTTATTTATTTATTTATTTATTTATTGCTGAGGAAGATTGGCCCTGAGGTAACGTCTGTTGCCAATCTTCCCCTCTTTTTCTTCGTTTTTGCTGAGGATGATCTCTGCCCGTCCTCCTCTCTTTTGTATGTGCGGTGGCGCGGCAGCACGGCTTGATGAGCAGTGCGTGGGTCCGCTCCCGGGATCCGAACCTGCGAACCCCAGGCCGAAGAAGCAGAGCGGGCGGACCCGACCACCACGCCACCGGGCGGGCCCCCTGGCTCTCTTTTATGTGACATGTATCAGGGGAGAACAAGAGCTCAGGAAGACAGGTCTGGAGGAAGAGAGAGGGAAGAAGAGGACGAGGGGGAGGAGGGAGAGGAGTGCATGGGAGGGAGGAGGAGGAAAATGACCGCGAGGAGGGGGAGGAGAAAACAGCGGGAACTAACCCAAGTCCACAGCACCCGACCAGCACAGGAAACCCGCGCGCTTTTTAGGGGACCTGCAGCCAGAGGCGTGGTGGCGGAGCACAGCACGGAGGATGTCGCATGCTCCACAATCGCGTCCAGGGCCAAAGCAAGGGCCACGTGCAGTGTGAGCATTCTCGGATGCAAGAAACACTGGGCAGGCTTCTACACTTGTGCTCTGACGGGGGTCGGGGGTCGTTACTCCCAACCTGGAGTACTTGTTGCTTTCGCAAGGGATGGCTTGGGTTTCTTGCACCCTGCATCTGAGCACCCAGAGAGCTCCGCAAACACAGGCCCAAGCTCCCTCTCCCCCGCACCGGTGGAGAGCACGGCTGGCTCTGCTTTCAGCGCATTCTTGCAAAAACCCAGCAAGCAGTCTCCTAGCTCATTCTTGCCTCTGAACCACTAGCCCGATTCCTGGACCTCGGGGGCGCATGGAAGAGAACCAGAGTCCCATTCGTTCTTGGGGAGGGGAGAGTCCTGCTCCCAGCCCACAAGGCAAGGGAAAGGACCTTCCCTTCAGCGCGCTGGGGCTGCTAGGGGCTCCGCGCTTTCTCCAGCCCTCTGTGTGCATCTCTCGCTCTGCAAGACCCAAGGGCAAGGAGCCCCGCGCCCAGCGGCGGGCCTCGAGGGCCAGGCGGAGAGACGTTCTCCCGACACTGCCCCAAGGGCTCCCGGGGTTCGTGTGAGGTCTCGTTGCCCCGCCCCTACCCGCGCCCCAAATCCGCGGGCACCATCCAGCAAAGCCCCTTCCTCAGGCCAGTCCCCCGGCCCCGACGGACGCGGGAGGCGTCAGCTAAGCCGCAAGTTGGAGCTCCCCTGCCCCACACTTGCACGCCCCCTCCCAGCACCCTGCCGGCCAGCGCTCCACCCACTTGCGGGCCCCGCCCCGGCCGCCCGCGCGCCCCAGCAGGTCCCACCCACCGCACGCACGGCGCGACTGCACGTGAGGAGAAGAGCAGTCGTCTAAGCCGGAGCCTGGAGACCTGGCCGCTGGAGCCGATGCGCTATAAAGCGAAGCCGGCGCCAGCAAGAGGACCCCGCCCAGGGATGGCCGCGGCTCGCCGCGCAGAGTCTGCGGGGGCGCCCCGCTGCGTCCGCGGCATGGAGCCTGCGCCCGGGGGCAGCCGCCGGGGAGTCGTGGAGCTCCGGGAAGAACTGCAAGGTGAGTGCCTGGACCGGGACAGGTGCTTTGGGCAACTCCAGGAAACGTCCTTTCCCTGGGAGAGGCGGGAGCACGGGACGCCGCTGCTGCGCCGCCGCCTTCGCTGCTCTCAGCTCGCGGGCCTGCGCCTCCCTCTGCCCCCCGCCCGCCCCCCGCCCCCCGCCCCCGGCCCCCGGCCCCCGCCGCCCGCGCTCCCACGCCCGGATGTGTCTCTTTTCCTCTCCGGAGACGAAGCCCTCCGCGATCTCAGGGATGGGAACAGGAGGAGACATCGTCGAGGAGGATCGAAGGTCCGAAGCTGAGCAGGGAGCAGCGGACGAAGGAGAACAAGGCCAGGTTGGCGCAGGAGCTCGGGGCCCCGTGGACCCGGAGAAGGAGGAAGGCGGCGGCGGCTGGGAGCCCCCGCAGCAGGAGCAGCAGCTTCAGGAGCCCTCCCACGTGGCCCCCGAGGGTCTGCAGCCCCGCGACAGGCAGCCGGGCCTCCCCCGCCACACGTTCACCGGGTTGCGCCTGAAGGGGCTGGAGAGCGTTTTCCAGCGCACTCAATACCCCGACGTGTTCAGCGCGCGGTAAGCCGCTTGCTCTGGAGGCGCCCGGTGCTCTAGGGCGCTCGGGCTCCTCCGTCCAGTCCCGGGGCGCCTGCGGGGCTTTCCCGGGTCTCTTTCCCTCCACTCCAGAGCCAGAGCTCCCCAGCGGGCTCCAGGCCACTGGAGTCTGCCCGCCCTTGAGCCCGCGGTGGGGGCGATGCCCACCGCGCATCAAGGGAAATGTCTGCAGGCAGTACAGCAGTGGCTCAAGCCAGGGAACTTTGGCCGCGCTCCTGTTTGGGGAAAGCGGGTTCTGTTGGATCAGGACGGATCAGGGGGAGGAGAGTGAGGCACCGTCGTGCAAGTGCACGGCTGGATCTTGCCTTAACTTACAAGGGTGATCCTTTGGTCCTCGTGGAATTCTCGTGCATTAGTCTTGAGTTTGAAACCCTACCTTAAGAATCGTGAATCCTGAGTCCTGAGTTTCTCAGCGCTCCCTTAAGCTTTGCACACAAAGGAAAATCGCCCCTGAAGCCAGGCTGGAGCTGGCTGTGACCCAAGCGCACAATGCTGGGGCATTTGGGAGGAGAGACGCTGGGAAGCCAGCATGAAATGCGCATTGTCTATCTCGCGACCCCCACGACTCCCGATAGTGACTGTTTGCCATTTTCTCCCCTCAGAAAGGAGCTCGCCTTCCTCCTGGATGTGGCTGAACCCAGAGCGCAGGTCAGTGAACCTGAACACGGCGATTCTGCAGGGCCGCCGGTCTAGAACCTGCTTCAGGACTTGGACACTTTGGTTCTAGTCGTTCTCACCTTGTTGTTTTTTGTTGCCCTTTCCATGTCTGGGGAGCGAGTTTTGAAATGTGGGGGCTTTGGCAAGTGGAACCTGGGATATGTCGGGCCCCGCCTATGGAAATTGCCCATTCTCAGAGGGAGCGTGAGTTCCTAAAGGGAAAACAATAAAATCCAAGAGAACCCAACCGCTTCTCCTCTTCTCTGTACAAAATGAAAGATGAGTAAAGGTCAGTCCTTCTCACAGTGCTGGTATCTTTTCGGCAGCACTTCTGCGTGGAGTCATGTCGGGGCTCAGTGTCCTTTGGGAAGGATGCACCTTCATGCACCGAGGGCCTAGGTGAGGAGAGGGGTCAGCTGTTTTCACTGACGTCAAATGTTGAACACCGGGCCCGAGCTCTTAGCTACATGAGTGAATTTAGGAATATTCAGGCCCTGGGGTCAGGGAGTAACCCACACCCAGAGATCACACTACACGAGTCACGCCTGTGTGTTTCCTGATGCCGGGAGCCTGGCGGGCGGGGAGACAGCGGGAAAGTCCAAGGGCCTGGTCCTCCTGCTCTTGCTGTCAGCCTGTAGGAAAGCAGGGCAGGAAGGGGCAGCCCGACAGTTTCCCTTTCCGCAGTGCTTCCGTGTGTCAGACTGGAAAGGTTGCTGAGAGGGTGACATCGTGGCGGAGGCTGGGAGGCAGGTGTGCCAGCTGGAACTCTGTCTCAGCATCGCAACAGACAGAAACGATGTTGAATCAGGTTCCACTGACCTAAGAAGGGTGAAAAGGTTAGAGAAGAGTTCCTTACAGTCCCACTTCTACCTACAGATGTGGCACAGGTTCCACTTTAGGACTGAGTATTCTCCTGAGGAATTTCTCACATCTAATGATAGACATATATATGTACATGTCTGGCGTGTGCGTGAGGAAGATTGGCCATGAGCTAACATCCGTTGCCAATCTTAGTCTTTTTGCTGAGGAAGATTGGCCCTGAGCTAACATCCGTGCCCATCTTCCTCCAATTTTTATATGTGGGACGCCGCCACAGCATGGCTTTGTTAAGCGGTGCGTAGGTCCGCGCCCTGGATCCCAGCCCACCAACCCCGGGCCGCCGAAGCGGAGCGTGTCAGCATAACCGCTATGCCACCGGCCCGGCCTGTAGTGATATGTATTTTTGATGGTACTGTTTTGGAGAGGTGGGTTTTGTGGAATTTCTTCTTCTTGAGGGGGGGCGTGGGGGCGGCTTTCCATTCAGGCCAGAGTCTTACCTGTGTTCATTTGAAATACCTTTGGATTTGCTCAGGCAATGATGACTAATCTGTAGGTGCACAGGTTACCACGTGAGACCGTAGAGAACCATCAGTTGGATTAGGAGAGAATTTGTCCGAAAGAGAAACCAAATCCAGGCTGAGTTTCCTAGCTCTGCTCCACGGTGCGCCTGTGAGTGCAGTGATGGGAAGGGGCTGCAGGTCCGGTCTTGGTGAGTTGCAGTGAATCGAGACCCACTTGGACTAAATTTTCCTCAACCCTACAGGCTGAAATATCAAGGCGGTGTCCGGGGCGTCAGCAACTCTGCTGTCCCGGTCAGCCGAGCCACAAACCCCCTGGGCCCTCCATAACCAGCCCTTCCTTGCCACACCATCTTTTTTCAGTCCCCAGAGGTTTCAGAGGGTGAAGGGCCCCTTAGACACCCTTGAGGGAAACCTGTTCAAAAATCCAGCCTGCTCCCATTGACTATTTCCTTTAGACGGAAGGAGCTTTGACCATGCTCAGCTTCCCCCACACCCCGGGGTGTGGGGGGGACACTATCCCTAGAGAGCAGGGGGCAGAGGCAGCAGGACAGCAGGATGCTCCGCCGTCAGGAGACCGACACGTCTTCATCCCGTTACCAGGCGTGGCATGAAGAGCAGGGAGTGGGTGCCGTTCACCAGCTAGACCCGCATCCGAGAGCCAGGAAAACCAGCAAAGACTATTGAAGGTGGGAGGAGAGAGACAAAGCAAGAAGGCTAGTCCAAACTTGGCACAGAGTAGACGCTCACCGAGCCAAAACAGAACCCAGGTTCCGATGCAGATGCGTTCCTGACATCTCCTTCCACAGCCCCCATCCCAAGGTCAAGCAAGAGGAGCTGCCTTTCCTCTTTTGCTCTCCTGCCTACCCTCCTTTGATCTCAACTGGTCTCCTGAAGGGAGTCCACCAGAATGGAGATATTCATAAGGAAGGAGGGAAAGTCCCACCAGGGAGGGAGGGTCTCACAATGTGATGGGCCCTGGCCCAGGTCCCCAGCCCTAACACCCCAAGACACATCCAGGCTGGTCCTATTTCTTCACTTGGACCAGCAGACATTTCCAAGAATATCCAAAGAATGCTATGGGCCCAGCCACCACCTCAAAACCTCCACCGCAACAGGGAGTCAGACCGAGATCTTGCCTGGTGTTCCGTTGGGCCTGCTGCCCTTTGTTTCACATAGAGACTTAGCCTTCGGGGGTCTCCATGGCCAAACCTGTCCTTCCGTTAGGAATGTATTCTATCCTTTCCAAACTCCGCCTAACCTCCAGCTTACAAGAGTGTTCGCTCCACTCTTTCCCAACGAGACCCAAGGAGGCAGACCACGGTGCTGGTCAAGATGGGGGTGTGAAGAGATGAGGAAAGAGAGCTCCTAGTCATCCGGTGGCTGTCCGAGAAGTAGCAACCAAATCCAAGGCCACAAATTGAGGTCCGTTCGCCTCGGCCTGCTCCTTCTCACCCTTCCTTCCCCTGAGAACCAGGAGAGGACTTGAAGCCACAGGCAACAGACCAATGGGATTTGGGATAACTCTTCACCCTCCCTCGACCTCTCAGGGCCTGTACAAACGAACCTTGTTACTGCTTTACCGAGTGACCGCCCCAAGCCCAAACTCTGCTTAGATTCCTCACTCACGAAGCGCCCGAGCCTCAATGTCTTTGTCCCGTCAGTTCCTCACAAACTGATGGTTTCTTTGTCTAAAACGTATAAAAATGCTTGCTTGGGTCATTTCTTCAGGTCCCATTTCTGTGAGACCTCCTTACGTACAAGTCAGTACGGTTTTTTTCTCTCTCTCCTCTCAGTCTGCCTTGTGTCAATGTAACGATTAGACCAGCCCTAAGAACCCAGGAAGGTGGGGGCGGGGGCACGTCCGCCGGCCTGACACAGAAGTGCAACGAGCGTGTGTCTCAGTAACTCGTTTTTCCAACAAGAAGTGAGCATTGATAGATGGTAGGGTTGTGTTTTTCACATCCACAGATTTAAGTAATTCTTCTTATCTCTAGAGAGCCATAGCTAACTATATACCACTCATTATTTCTAGGAATGATCCATCCTTCCTTTAAAATAAGGTTACAGACGAGCAGTATGTTTTCCATCATCTGGGCTTCAAGCGCTTTTCCAGTTATACCTCTGAGCCTCTAGTTAGATGTTGACATAGGTGCCACTACTGATCTACCCGTTCCATGCCTCCCTTCTTTCCTTACTCGTTATCTACCTTTCCAAGATCTTCAAGAGGAGAGAAGTGGCGCCTCAGAAGAATGTGCTTTTCAACGTCCTGGTTTCAATTACCTTTCTAGGTTTCCCCAGTTGTCTCTGGAGGAGTAGGTACCCGATTACCACGAATCATCGCTAGGACTAACAATTCCCCGTTGTTCCCGCGGGAAACGGGGAATTGAGAGAGATCTGTTTCTCAGCTTCCTGCCTTCACCGACTCATTCAGATCGTATCCAGTTGTCTCTATATGAGTCTAAACTCGATCAATTCCTTTCCTTACAGTACTACTTCCACAGTCCAAGGAGATAGGAAAATTTAGACGTGAGAAGGGAGAAGGGCTTTTCCAACATCCTCAATAGACCAGTGTATCTTGTTGTATCTAGATCCCTCTGATAACTAGTCACCTAGGGAGGACCAATTTCCTCTTGGACTAGTGCGCTGCTTCAACAACATAGAAGAATGTAGACGTGAGAATAACTCGCTTTCCATTTCCCGGTCGCATGTCACGATCGCCGGCTAGCTCCGCTCAACTTGTCGCCTAGGGACCCTCCGCTCTCTCTTGTACTAGCTCCTTATTCAGACGAGAGAGAAGAAGCTGGTGTGGAGAAGAGGGATTTTACAGCTCCCCGGATTCATCGATTCTCTCAGTCACCTCTAGTTCACACCGGTAAAGGAGCTGCCTAGGTATCACTAGTTCTGTCTGGCACTACGCCTGGATTCCCACAGGAAATGTGAATTGAGGGTTTAGAAGATGGTGTGTGGGGGCTGGGTGACTTCCACTTCAGTTCTGGAAATGAGCCCCAAATGGCCTCTGTCTGTTGGCCCCTGGCTTGTCTATGTCTTCGCTGCAGGCTGACACCTCCGCCCTCAAAAGCCTGCTGGAGACCCACTCCCATTTTTACACATCCACTTGTTTTCCTCATAGAGGAAAGAACCATATGGGGAACCATTTGGAGCCCGGCTGCTTGACGTACCCCGTGAGGTTGTGCCCCACACCTGCTCGCCACAGATAGGAGAAGGCCTGGGCCCCAAAGACCGCAAGTCGCCGCTGCCCCTCGGTGCTCTGTGACCCAGATAGTCTCCAAGGTGCTGCTAGGTGACGTCCCCTAGACGCGGAGGCCCCCGCGCTGATCCCCTTCTCCCGCAGGCGTTCACTCGCCTTCCTCCCCCTCCCGAGGGCGGCACCCACAGGCCTTAGCCTCTCTGGACAGGCTCCTGCTGTGAAGGACTTCCCCACTCACAAAGCTGGCAAGTCCTGGCCCAGAGAAAGCTTGTGTGTCCTACTGCCACCTTGTGGTCATCCGTTTGTCCTCGGTCAGCCCAGAAATCCCTTGCACGTCTACAACTCATTCCCCTGGTTGACTCCAGGTAGCCCTAGTTCACAGCTGACCTAGATCCCACTGCATAGCTCTTCAATTTTAACTGCTTGTTAGAACAAGGAAGAAGAATTTGGACATGAGCTGATGCTGGTCTTCAGCTTTCTGGTGTGGACTGGTTATTCTAGTTATCACTAGTTATCCGTACTCAGATAATCATCTAGGGCCCCCTCCGTATCTATGGTACTGACTCATTATTCCAAAAGAAAATCGGAATTTAGATTTCAGAAGAATGTCTGTTTCCACTTCCGGGCATCAAGGAGTATTCGGGGTTCTCTCTAGAGATCTCCTGGAAGCGAGTTTCCTGTGCACCACTATTCATCTCAGACTGATCGTGCTTTCAACCTAAAATAGAACGTTCGATTGAGAGGCTATGTTTTCCAATTCAAGGAAGGCCTCCACTCCTTCCACTCATGTTCCTTGGGTGATTAGTTCCCTCTGCACCCGGGTTCATCTACATTAGTAACTTCTGAATGCAGCCAGGAGAAGAAGAATTGAGAGTCCGGAAGAAGCTACATCTCAGCGCCTAACTTCAACTACTTATTCTGGACATCTCTAGCTCTCTCGAAGGAAGGAGACACCTGGTGCCAATATCTATAGGACGCAATCCCTGTTGCGACACGACCTGAGACTCATATTACTTTATTGTGGTAAAATACACATAGCATAGCATTTACCCTCTTAACCCTTTGTAAGTGTACAGTTCAGTGGCATTAAAGACGTTCCCAGGGTCGTGCCGCCATCGCCACCATCCATCTCCAGAACTTTCTCACTTGCCACACTGAAACTCCATCCCCATTCAACAATAACTCCCCAGTGCCACTTCTCCCAGCCCCTGGGACCTACCGTTCTCCCTTCCGTCTCCATCAATCTGACTACTCTAGGGACCTCATGTAAATGGAATCATACGATATTTGTCCTTTGGTGTCTGGCTTCTTTTGCTTAGCTACACGTCTGAAAGGTTCAGCCGTGCTGCGGCGCGTGTCAGAACCTCATTCCTCCGTCAGGCGAAATAATCTTCCGCTGTGTGTATAGACCCCGTTTTGTCTACCCGCTCCTCCGTCCCTGGACGCTTGACTTGTCTCCACCTCTTGGCTCTTGTCCACAGTGCTGCTCTGAACACGGGTCTACAAACCTCTGTTCAAGTCCCCGCTTTCAGTCCTTTGGGGGTGTATACCCAGAAGTGGAATGGCTGGATCCTCTGGTCATTCTGGGTGTCATTTTTGGAGGAACCACCGCACCGTTTTCCACAGCGGCTGCAACATTTGCGCTCCCACCGGGAAGGCCCAGGGTTCCGGTTTCTCCAGGCCCTGGCCAACACGTCTCCTTTTCCCTTGTGTTGAGACTCGCCAGCCTGCTGGGTGTCAAGTGGTCTGTCATTGCGGTCTGGCTGCAGACCAGCACTTGAGAAGAGTATGTTTTCAGCCCTCTGGCTTCAAATGCTTATTCGGCTTCTATACGGTTGTCTCTACTGAAATCTTAACTAAGTCATTGTCGTGATCTGCGTTACTCAGTGAAGAGTCATAACAGAAGAAGTGAGAAGAGTGTGCTCCCCAGCATCCTAGAGTCAAAGTGTTCTAGAGATCTGGGAAAGTAGTTACCTGGTTACTACTAGGTATCTTCGTCCTGATGCATCCTTTCAATAGGAAATAAGAGTTCTGGAAATCTTATCATAAAGAATTACAAAATGTTGTATATCTTGTTATAATTATAAGGAATTCATGGAAATTTCAGATGTGAGCGACCACACGAGCCGAACTGTAAGGGATGTGCCAGCTCGGCTGATGCCAGCCAGGAGCATCACATGGTAGGTCTCTGATGCTATATCGGATCCCGAGCCACAACCGATCCCAGGCTCTCCAGCCAAGAGAGGGTGAGGCCTGCAGAATCCAGCCAGAGCCAGCCTGAGGAGGAGACAGCTTGCTTCAAGTCAGGGGGGAGGCCGTGGGAG
This sequence comes from Diceros bicornis minor, assembly GCF_020826845.1. Lineage (NCBI taxonomy): Eukaryota > Metazoa > Chordata > Mammalia > Perissodactyla > Rhinocerotidae > Diceros > Diceros bicornis. Next base: position 21,499 of record NW_026691782.1, read on the forward strand.
GGAAATCCCTTGATGGCTTTTTCCAAGTGAATTCAACCATCATCCTGTAACCGGTTTCCTACCCACCCTCGGGGAACAAGAGGCAGAGGCAAGGTATCTTTCTGTGTTTTGCACAGTAGGTGAGGTGAGTAGGGCCCACCATACCTTGAGGGGCTATGAAAATGGTTTCACTTAATTTATTAAATGGACCTGATGACAATGGTGGCTGTGAAGGTCAAAATAGGGTGAGTCCTGTACATTGTCAAGCATGTGGACCATTCTCAGAAGCTCCTGTCGATACTGCTCAGGATATTAACACGTCCCGGGGCGCCTGCAACACCCTTGTTGAAGGGAGGGACAGAGCCCTCACTCTGCCCTGGCTCTCTCTCCCTTTTTATTTTTTATTTTTATTTATTTATTTATTTATTTATTTATTTATTTATTGCTGAGGAAGATTGGCCCTGAGGTAACGTCTGTTGCCAATCTTCCCCTCTTTTTCTTCGTTTTTGCTGAGGATGATCTCTGCCCGTCCTCCTCTCTTTTGTATGTGCGGTGGCGCGGCAGCACGGCTTGATGAGCAGTGCGTGGGTCCGCTCCCGGGATCCGAACCTGCGAACCCCAGGCCGAAGAAGCAGAGCGGGCGGACCCGACCACCACGCCACCGGGCGGGCCCCCTGGCTCTCTTTTATGTGACATGTATCAGGGGAGAACAAGAGCTCAGGAAGACAGGTCTGGAGGAAGAGAGAGGGAAGAAGAGGACGAGGGGGAGGAGGGAGAGGAGTGCATGGGAGGGAGGAGGAGGAAAATGACCGCGAGGAGGGGGAGGAGAAAACAGCGGGAACTAACCCAAGTCCACAGCACCCGACCAGCACAGGAAACCCGCGCGCTTTTTAGGGGACCTGCAGCCAGAGGCGTGGTGGCGGAGCACAGCACGGAGGATGTCGCATGCTCCACAATCGCGTCCAGGGCCAAAGCAAGGGCCACGTGCAGTGTGAGCATTCTCGGATGCAAGAAACACTGGGCAGGCTTCTACACTTGTGCTCTGACGGGGGTCGGGGGTCGTTACTCCCAACCTGGAGTACTTGTTGCTTTCGCAAGGGATGGCTTGGGTTTCTTGCACCCTGCATCTGAGCACCCAGAGAGCTCCGCAAACACAGGCCCAAGCTCCCTCTCCCCCGCACCGGTGGAGAGCACGGCTGGCTCTGCTTTCAGCGCATTCTTGCAAAAACCCAGCAAGCAGTCTCCTAGCTCATTCTTGCCTCTGAACCACTAGCCCGATTCCTGGACCTCGGGGGCGCATGGAAGAGAACCAGAGTCCCATTCGTTCTTGGGGAGGGGAGAGTCCTGCTCCCAGCCCACAAGGCAAGGGAAAGGACCTTCCCTTCAGCGCGCTGGGGCTGCTAGGGGCTCCGCGCTTTCTCCAGCCCTCTGTGTGCATCTCTCGCTCTGCAAGACCCAAGGGCAAGGAGCCCCGCGCCCAGCGGCGGGCCTCGAGGGCCAGGCGGAGAGACGTTCTCCCGACACTGCCCCAAGGGCTCCCGGGGTTCGTGTGAGGTCTCGTTGCCCCGCCCCTACCCGCGCCCCAAATCCGCGGGCACCATCCAGCAAAGCCCCTTCCTCAGGCCAGTCCCCCGGCCCCGACGGACGCGGGAGGCGTCAGCTAAGCCGCAAGTTGGAGCTCCCCTGCCCCACACTTGCACGCCCCCTCCCAGCACCCTGCCGGCCAGCGCTCCACCCACTTGCGGGCCCCGCCCCGGCCGCCCGCGCGCCCCAGCAGGTCCCACCCACCGCACGCACGGCGCGACTGCACGTGAGGAGAAGAGCAGTCGTCTAAGCCGGAGCCTGGAGACCTGGCCGCTGGAGCCGATGCGCTATAAAGCGAAGCCGGCGCCAGCAAGAGGACCCCGCCCAGGGATGGCCGCGGCTCGCCGCGCAGAGTCTGCGGGGGCGCCCCGCTGCGTCCGCGGCATGGAGCCTGCGCCCGGGGGCAGCCGCCGGGGAGTCGTGGAGCTCCGGGAAGAACTGCAAGGTGAGTGCCTGGACCGGGACAGGTGCTTTGGGCAACTCCAGGAAACGTCCTTTCCCTGGGAGAGGCGGGAGCACGGGACGCCGCTGCTGCGCCGCCGCCTTCGCTGCTCTCAGCTCGCGGGCCTGCGCCTCCCTCTGCCCCCCGCCCGCCCCCCGCCCCCCGCCCCCGGCCCCCGGCCCCCGCCGCCCGCGCTCCCACGCCCGGATGTGTCTCTTTTCCTCTCCGGAGACGAAGCCCTCCGCGATCTCAGGGATGGGAACAGGAGGAGACATCGTCGAGGAGGATCGAAGGTCCGAAGCTGAGCAGGGAGCAGCGGACGAAGGAGAACAAGGCCAGGTTGGCGCAGGAGCTCGGGGCCCCGTGGACCCGGAGAAGGAGGAAGGCGGCGGCGGCTGGGAGCCCCCGCAGCAGGAGCAGCAGCTTCAGGAGCCCTCCCACGTGGCCCCCGAGGGTCTGCAGCCCCGCGACAGGCAGCCGGGCCTCCCCCGCCACACGTTCACCGGGTTGCGCCTGAAGGGGCTGGAGAGCGTTTTCCAGCGCACTCAATACCCCGACGTGTTCAGCGCGCGGTAAGCCGCTTGCTCTGGAGGCGCCCGGTGCTCTAGGGCGCTCGGGCTCCTCCGTCCAGTCCCGGGGCGCCTGCGGGGCTTTCCCGGGTCTCTTTCCCTCCACTCCAGAGCCAGAGCTCCCCAGCGGGCTCCAGGCCACTGGAGTCTGCCCGCCCTTGAGCCCGCGGTGGGGGCGATGCCCACCGCGCATCAAGGGAAATGTCTGCAGGCAGTACAGCAGTGGCTCAAGCCAGGGAACTTTGGCCGCGCTCCTGTTTGGGGAAAGCGGGTTCTGTTGGATCAGGACGGATCAGGGGGAGGAGAGTGAGGCACCGTCGTGCAAGTGCACGGCTGGATCTTGCCTTAACTTACAAGGGTGATCCTTTGGTCCTCGTGGAATTCTCGTGCATTAGTCTTGAGTTTGAAACCCTACCTTAAGAATCGTGAATCCTGAGTCCTGAGTTTCTCAGCGCTCCCTTAAGCTTTGCACACAAAGGAAAATCGCCCCTGAAGCCAGGCTGGAGCTGGCTGTGACCCAAGCGCACAATGCTGGGGCATTTGGGAGGAGAGACGCTGGGAAGCCAGCATGAAATGCGCATTGTCTATCTCGCGACCCCCACGACTCCCGATAGTGACTGTTTGCCATTTTCTCCCCTCAGAAAGGAGCTCGCCTTCCTCCTGGATGTGGCTGAACCCAGAGCGCAGGTCAGTGAACCTGAACACGGCGATTCTGCAGGGCTGCCGGTCTAGAACCTGCTTCAGGACTTGGACACTTTGGTTCTAGTCGTTCTCACCTTGTTGTTTTTTGTTGCCCTTTCCATGTCTGGGGAGCGAGTTTTGAAATGTGGGGGCTTTGGCAAGTGGAACCTGGGATATGTCGGGCCCCGCCTATGGAAATTGCCCATTCTCAGAGGGAGCGTGAGTTCCTAAAGGGAAAACAATAAAATCCAAGAGAACCCAACCGCTTCTCCTCTTCTCTGTACAAAATGAAAGATGAGTAAAGGTCAGTCCTTCTCACAGTGCTGGTATCTTTTCGGCAGCACTTCTGCGTGGAGTCATGTCGGGGCTCAGTGTCCTTTGGGAAGGATGCACCTTCATGCACCGAGGGCCTAGGTGAGGAGAGGGGTCAGCTGTTTTCACTGACGTCAAATGTTGAACACCGGGCCCGAGCTCTTAGCTACATGAGTGAATTTAGGAATATTCAGGCCCTGGGGTCAGGGAGTAACCCACACCCAGAGATCACACTACACGAGTCACGCCTGTGTGTTTCCTGATGCCGGGAGCCTGGCGGGCGGGGAGACAGCGGGAAAGTCCAAGGGCCTGGTCCTCCTGCTCTTGCTGTCAGCCTGTAGGAAAGCAGGGCAGGAAGGGGCAGCCCGACAGTTTCCCTTTCCGCAGTGCTTCCGTGTGTCAGACTGGAAAGGTTGCTGAGAGGGTGACATCGTGGCGGAGGCTGGGAGGCAGGTGTGCCAGCTGGAACTCTGTCTCAGCATCGCAACAGACAGAAACGATGTTGAATCAGGTTCCACTGACCTAAGAAGGGTGAAAAGGTTAGAGAAGAGTTCCTTACAGTCCCACTTCTACCTACAGATGTGGCACAGGTTCCACTTTAGGACTGAGTATTCTCCTGAGGAATTTCTCACATCTAATGATAGACATATATATGTACATGTCTGGCGTGTGCGTGAGGAAGATTGGCCATGAGCTAACATCCGTTGCCAATCTTAGTCTTTTTGCTGAGGAAGATTGGCCCTGAGCTAACATCCGTGCCCATCTTCCTCCAATTTTTATATGTGGGACGCCGCCACAGCATGGCTTTGTTAAGCGGTGCGTAGGTCCGCGCCCTGGATCCCAGCCCACCAACCCCGGGCCGCCGAAGCGGAGCGTGTCAGCATAACCGCTATGCCACCGGCCCGGCCTGTAGTGATATGTATTTTTGATGGTACTGTTTTGGAGAGGTGGGTTTTGTGGAATTTCTTCTTCTTGAGGGGGGGCGTGGGGGCGGCTTTCCATTCAGGCCAGAGTCTTACCTGTGTTCATTTGAAATACCTTTGGATTTGCTCAGGCAATGATGACTAATCTGTAGGTGCACAGGTTACCACGTGAGACCGTAGAGAACCATCAGTTGGATTAGGAGAGAATTTGTCCGAAAGAGAAACCAAATCCAGGCTGAGTTTCCTAGCTCTGCTCCACGGTGCGCCTGTGAGTGCAGTGATGGGAAGGGGCTGCAGGTCCGGTCTTGGTGAGTTGCAGTGAATCGAGACCCACTTGGACTAAATTTTCCTCAACCCTACAGGCTGAAATATCAAGGCGGTGTCCGGGGCGTCAGCAACTCTGCTGTCCCGGTCAGCCGAGCCACAAACCCCCTGGGCCCTCCATAACCAGCCCTTCCTTGCCACACCATCTTTTTTCAGTCCCCAGAGGTTTCAGAGGGTGAAGGGCCCCTTAGACACCCTTGAGGGAAACCTGTTCAAAAATCCAGCCTGCTCCCATTGACTATTTCCTTTAGACGGAAGGAGCTTTGACCATGCTCAGCTTCCCCCACACCCCGGGGTGTGGGGGGGACACTATCCCTAGAGAGCAGGGGGCAGAGGCAGCAGGACAGCAGGATGCTCCGCCGTCAGGAGACCGACACGTCTTCATCCCGTTACCAGGCGTGGCATGAAGAGCAGGGAGTGGGTGCCGTTCACCAGCTAGACCCGCATCCGAGAGCCAGGAAAACCAGCAAAGACTATTGAAGGTGGGAGGAGAGAGACAAAGCAAGAAGGCTAGTCCAAACTTGGCACAGAGTAGACGCTCACCGAGCCAAAACAGAACCCAGGTTCCGATGCAGATGCGTTCCTGACATCTCCTTCCACAGCCCCCATCCCAAGGTCAAGCAAGAGGAGCTGCCTTTCCTCTTTTGCTCTCCTGCCTACCCTCCTTTGATCTCAACTGGTCTCCTGAAGGGAGTCCACCAGAATGGAGATATTCATAAGGAAGGAGGGAAAGTCCCACCAGGGAGGGAGGGTCTCACAATGTGATGGGCCCTGGCCCAGGTCCCCAGCCCTAACACCCCAAGACACATCCAGGCTGGTCCTATTTCTTCACTTGGACCAGCAGACATTTCCAAGAATATCCAAAGAATGCTATGGGCCCAGCCACCACCTCAAAACCTCCACCGCAACAGGGAGTCAGACCGAGATCTTGCCTGGTGTTCCGTTGGGCCTGCTGCCCTTTGTTTCACATAGAGACTTAGCCTTCGGGGGTCTCCATGGCCAAACCTGTCCTTCCGTTAGGAATGTATTCTATCCTTTCCAAACTCCGCCTAACCTCCAGCTTACAAGAGTGTTCGCTCCACTCTTTCCCAACGAGACCCAAGGAGGCAGACCACGGTGCTGGTCAAGATGGGGGTGTGAAGAGATGAGGAAAGAGAGCTCCTAGTCATCCGGTGGCTGTCCGAGAAGTAGCAACCAAATCCAAGGCCACAAATTGAGGTCCGTTCGCCTCGGCCTGCTCCTTCTCACCCTTCCTTCCCCTGAGAACCAGGAGAGGACTTGAAGCCACAGGCAACAGACCAATGGGATTTGGGATAACTCTTCACCCTCCCTCGACCTCTCAGGGCCTGTACAAACGAACCTTGTTACTGCTTTACCGAGTGACCGCCCCAAGCCCAAACTCTGCTTAGATTCCTCACTCACGAAGCGCCCGAGCCTCAATGTCTTTGTCCCGTCAGTTCCTCACAAACTGATGGTTTCTTTGTCTAAAACGTATAAAAATGCTTGCTTGGGTCATTTCTTCAGGTCCCATTTCTGTGAGACCTCCTTACGTACAAGTCAGTACGGTTTTTTTCTCTCTCTCCTCTCAGTCTGCCTTGTGTCAATGTAACGATTAGACCAGCCCTAAGAACCCAGGAAGGTGGGGGCGGGGGCACGTCCGCCGGCCTGACACAGAAGTGCAACGAGCGTGTGTCTCAGTAACTCGTTTTTCCAACAAGAAGTGAGCATTGATAGATGGTGGGGTTGTGTTTTTCACATCCACAGATTTAAGTAATTCTTCTTATCTCTAGAGAGCCATAGCTAACTATATACCACTCATTATTTCTAGGAATGATCCATCCTTCCTTTAAAATAAGGTTACAGACGAGCAGTATGTTTTCCATCATCTGGGCTTCAAGCGCTTTTCCAGTTATACCTCTGAGCCTCTAGTTAGATGTTGACATAGGTGCCACTACTGATCTACCCGTTCCATGCCTCCCTTCTTTCCTTACTCGTTATCTACCTTTCCAAGATCTTCAAGAGGAGAGAAGTGGCGCCTCAGAAGAATGTGCTTTTCAACGTCCTGGTTTCAATTACCTTTCTAGGTTTCCCCAGTTGTCTCTGGAGGAGTAGGTACCCGATTACCACGAATCATCGCTAGGACTAACAATTCCCCGTTGTTCCCGCGGGAAACGGGGAATTGAGAGAGATCTGTTTCTCAGCTTCCTGCCTTCACCGACTCATTCAGATCGTATCCAGTTGTCTCTATATGAGTCTAAACTCGATCAATTCCTTTCCTTACAGTACTACTTCCACAGTCCAAGGAGATAGGAAAATTTAGACGTGAGAAGGGAGAAGGGCTTTTCCAACATCCTCAATAGACCAGTGTATCTTGTTGTATCTAGATCCCTCTGATAACTAGTCACCTAGGGAGGACCAATTTCCTCTTGGACTAGTGCGCTGCTTCAACAACATAGAAGAATGTAGACGTGAGAATAACTCGCTTTCCATTTCCCGGTCGCATGTCACGATCGCCGGCTAGCTCCGCTCAACTTGTCGCCTAGGGACCCTCCGCTCTCTCTTGTACTAGCTCCTTATTCAGACGAGAGAGAAGAAGCTGGTGTGGAGAAGAGGGATTTTACAGCTCCCCGGATTCATCGATTCTCTCAGTCACCTCTAGTTCACACCGGTAAAGGAGCTGCCTAGGTATCACTAGTTCTGTCTGGCACTACGCCTGGATTCCCACAGGAAATGTGAATTGAGGGTTGAGAAGATGGTGTGTGGGGGCTGGGTGACTTCCACTTCAGTTCTGGAAATGAGCCCCAAATGGCCTCTGTCTGTTGGCCCCTGGCTTGTCTATGTCTTCGCTGCAGGCTGACACCTCCGCCCTCAAAAGCCTGCTGGAGACCCACTCCCATTTTTACACATCCACTTGTTTTCCTCATAGAGGAAAGAACCATATGGGGAACCATTTGGAGCCCGGCTGCTTGACGTACCCCGTGAGGTTGTGCCCCACACCTGCTCGCCACAGATAGGAGAAGGCCTGGGCCCCAAAGACCGCAAGTCGCCGCTGCCCCTCGGTGCTCTGTGACCCAGATAGTCTCCAAGGTGCTGCTAGGTGACGTCCCCTAGACGCGGAGGCCCCCGCGCTGATCCCCTTCTCCCGCAGGCGTTCACTCGCCTTCCTCCCCCTCCCGAGGGCGGCACCCACGGGCCTTAGCCTCTCTGGACAGGCTCCTGCTGTGAAGGACTTCCCCACTCACAAAGCTGGCAAGTCCTGGCCCAGAGAAAGCTTGTGTGTCCTACTGCCACCTTGTGGTCATCCGTTTGTCCTCGGTCAGCCCAGAAATCCCTTGCACGTCTACAACTCATTCCCCTGGTTGACTCCAGGTAGCCCTAGTTCACAGCTGACCTAGATCCCACTGCATAGCTCTTCAATTTTAACTGCTTGTTAGAACAAGGAAGAAGAATTTGGACATGAGCTGATGCTGGTCTTCAGCTTTCTGGTGTGGACTGGTTATTCTAGTTATCACTAGTTATCCGTACTCAGATAATCATCTAGGGCCCCCTCCGTATCTATGGTACTGACTCATTATTCCAAAAGAAAATCGGAATTTAGATTTCAGAAGAATGTCTGTTTCCACTTCCGGGCATCAAGGAGTATTCGGGGTTCTCTCTAGAGATCTCCTGGAAGCGAGTTTCCTGTGCACCACTATTCATCTCAGACTGATCGTGCTTTCAACCTAAAATAGAACGTTCGATTGAGAGGCTATGTTTTCCAATTCAAGGAAGGCCTCCACTCCTTCCACTCATGTTCCTTGGGTGATTAGTTCCCTCTGCACCCGGGTTCATCTACATTAGTAACTTCTGAATGCAGCCAGGAGAAGAAGAATTGAGAGTCCGGAAGAAGCTACATCTCAGCGCCTAACTTCAACTACTTATTCTGGACATCTCTAGCTCTCTCGAAGGAAGGAGACACCTGGTGCCAATATCTATAGGACGCAATCCCTGTTGCGACACGACCTGAGACTCATATTACTTTATTGTGGTAAAATACACATAGCATAGCATTTACCCTCTTAACCCTTTGTAAGTGTACAGTTCAGTGGCATTAAAGACGTTCCCAGGGTCGTGCCGCCATCGCCACCATCCATCTCCAGAACTTTCTCACTTGCCACACTGAAACTCCATCCCCATTCAACAATAACTCCCCAGTGCCACTTCTCCCAGCCCCTGGGACCTACCGTTCTCCCTTCCGTCTCCATCAATCTGACTACTCTAGGGACCTCATGTAAATGGAATCATACGATATTTGTCCTTTGGTGTCTGGCTTCTTTTGCTTAGCTACACGTCTGAAAGGTTCAGCCGTGCTGCGGCGCGTGTCAGAACCTCATTCCTCCGTCAGGCGAAATAATCTTCCGCTGTGTGTATAGACCCCGTTTTGTCTACCCGCTCCTCCGTCCCTGGACGCTTGACTTGTCTCCACCTCTTGACTCTTGTCCACAGTGCTGCTCTGAACACGGGTCTACAAACCTCTGTTCAAGTCCCCGCTTTCAGTCCTTTGGGGGTGTATACCCAGAAGTGGAATGGCTGGATCCTCTGGTCATTCTGGGTGTCATTTTTGGAGGAACCACCGCACCGTTTTCCACAGTGGCTGCAACATTTGCGCTCCCACCGGGAAGGCCCAGGGTTCCGGTTTCTCCAGGCCCTGGCCAACACGTCTCCTTTTCCCTTGTGTTGAGACTCGCCAGCCTGCTGGGTGTCAAGTGGTCTGTCATTGCGGTCTGGCTGCAGACCAGCACTTGAGAAGAGTATGTTTTCAGCCCTCTGGCTTCAAATGCTTATTCGGCTTCTATACGGTTGTCTCTACTGAAATCTTAACTAAGTCATTGTCGTGATCTGCGTTACTCAGTGAAGAGTCATAACAGAAGAAGTGAGAAGAGTGTGCTCCCCAGCATCCTAGAGTCAAAGTGTTCTAGAGATCTGGGAAAGTAGTTACCTGGTTACTACTAGGTATCTTCGTCCTGATGCATCCTTTCAATAGGAAATAAGAGTTCTGGAAATCTTATCATAAAGAATTACAAAATGTTGTATATCTTGTTATAATTATAAGGAATTCATGGAAATTTCAGATGTGAGCGACCACACGAGCCGAACTGTAAGGGATGTGCCAGCTCGGCTGATGCCAGCCAGGAGCATCACATGGTAGGTCTCTGATGCTATATCGGATCCCGAGCCACAACCGATCCCAGGCTCTCCAGCCAAGAGAGGGTGAGGCCTGCAGAATCCAGCCAGAGCCAGCCTGAGGAGGAGACAGCTTGCTTCAAGTCAGGGGGGAGGCCGTGGGAGGGAAATCCCTTGATGGCTTTTTCCAAGTGAATTCAACCATCATCCTGTAACCGGTTTCCTACCCACCCTCGGGGAACAAGAGGCAGAGGCAAGGTATCTTTCTGTGTTTTGCACAGTAGGTGAGGTGAGTAGGGCCCACCATACCTTGAGGGGCTATGAAAATGGTTTCACTTAATTTATTAAATGGACCTGATGACAATGGTGGCTGTGAAGGTCAAAATAGGGTGAGTCCTGTACATTGTCAAGCATGTGGACCATTCTCAGAAGCTCCTGTCGATACTGCTCAGGATATTAACACGTCCCGGGGCGCCTGCAACACCCTTGTTGAAGGGAGGGACAGAGCCCTCACTCTGCCCTGGCTCTCTCTCCCTTTTTATTTTTTATTTTTATTTATTTATTTATTTATTTATTTATTTATTTATTTATTTATTGCTGAGGAAGATTGGCCCTGAGGTAACGTCTGTTGCCAATCTTCCCCTCTTTTTCTTCGTTTTTGCTGAGGATGATCTCTGCCCGTCCTCCTCTCTTTTGTATGTGCGGTGGCGCGGCAGCACGGCTTGATGAGCAGTGCGTGGGTCCGCTCCCGGGATCCGAACCTGCGAACCCCAGGCCGAAGAAGCAGAGCGGGCGGACCCGACCACCACGCCACCGGGCGGGCCCCCTGGCTCTCTTTTATGTGACATGTATCAGGGGAGAACAAGAGCTCAGGAAGACAGGTCTGGAGGAAGAGAGAGGGAAGAAGAGGACGAGGGGGAGGAGGGAGAGGAGTGCATGGGAGGGAGGAGGAGGAAAATGACCGCGAGGAGGGGGAGGAGAAAACAGCGGGAACTAACCCAAGTCCACAGCACCCGACCAGCACAGGAAACCCGCGCGCTTTTTAGGGGACCTGCAGCCAGAGGCGTGGTGGCGGAGCACAGCACGGAGGATGTCGCATGCTCCACAATCGCGTCCAGGGCCAAAGCAAGGGCCACGTGCAGTGTGAGCATTCTCGGATGCAAGAAACACTGGGCAGGCTTCTACACTTGTGCTCTGACGGGGGTCGGGGGTCGTTACTCCCAACCTGGAGTACTTGTTGCTTTCGCAAGGGATGGCTTGGGTTTCTTGCACCCTGCATCTGAGCACCCAGAGAGCTCCGCAAACACAGGCCCAAGCTCCCTCTCCCCCGCACCGGTGGAGAGCACGGCTGGCTCTGCTTTCAGCGCATTCTTGCAAAAACCCAGCAAGCAGTCTCCTAGCTCATTCTTGCCTCTGAACCACTAGCCCGATTCCTGGACCTCGGGGGCGCATGGAAGAGAACCAGAGTCCCATTCGTTCTTGGGGAGGGGAGAGTCCTGCTCCCAGCCCACAAGGCAAGGGAAAGGACCTTCCCTTCAGCGCGCTGGGGCTGCTAGGGGCTCCGCGCTTTCTCCAGCCCTCTGTGTGCATCTCTCGCTCTGCAAGACCCAAGGGCAAGGAGCCCCGCGCCCAGCGGCGGGCCTCGAGGGCCAGGCGGAGAGACGTTCTCCCGACACTGCCCCAAGGGCTCCCGGGGTTCGTGTGAGGTCTCGTTGCCCCGCCCCTACCCGCGCCCCAAATCCGCGGGCACCATCCAGCAAAGCCCCTTCCTCAGGCCAGTCCCCCGGCCCCGACGGACGCGGGAGGCGTCAGCTAAGCCGCAAGTTGGAGCTCCCCTGCCCCACACTTGCACGCCCCCTCCCAGCACCCTGCCGGCCAGCGCTCCACCCACTTGCGGGCCCCGCCCCGGCCGCCCGCGCGCCCCAGCAGGTCCCACCCACCGCACGCACGGCGCGACTGCACGTGAGGAGAAGAGCAGTCGTCTAAGCCGGAGCCTGTAGACCTGGCCGCTGGAGCCGATGCGCTATAAAGCGAAGCCGGCGCCAGCAAGAGGACCCCGCCCAGGGATGGCCGCGGCTCGCCGCGCAGAGTCTGCGGGGGCGCCCCGCTGCGTCCGCGGCATGGAGCCTGCGCCCGGGGGCAGCCGCCGGGGAGTCGTGGAGCTCCGGGAAGAACTGCAAGGTGAGTGCCTGGACCGGGACAGGTGCTTTGGGCAACTCCAGGAAACGTCCTTTCCCTGGGAGAGGCGGGAGCACGGGACGCCGCTGCTGCGCCGCCGCCTTCGCTGCTCTCAGCTCGCGGGCCTGCGCCTCCCTCTGCCCCCCGCCCGCCCCCCGCCCCCCGCCCCCGGCCCCCGGCCCCCGCCGCCCGCGCTCCCACGCCCGGATGTGTCTCTTTTCCTCTCCGGAGACGAAGCCCTCCGCGATCTCAGGGATGGGAACAGGAGGAGACATCGTCGAGGAGGATCGAAGGTCCGAAGCTGAGCAGGGAGCAGCGGACGAAGGAGAACAAGGCCAGGTTGGCGCAGGAGCTCGGGGCCCCGTGGACCCGGAGAAGGAGGAAGGCGGCGGCGGCTGGGAGCCCCCGCAGCAGGAGCAGCAGCTTCAGGAGCCCTCCCACGTGGCCCCCGAGGGTCTGCAGCCCCGCGACAGGCAGCCGGGCCTCCCCCGCCACACGTTCACCGGGTTGCGCCTGAAGGGGCTGGAGAGCGTTTTCCAGCGCACTCAATACCCCGACGTGTTCAGCGCGCGGTAAGCCGCTTGCTCTGGAGGCGCCCGGTGCTCTAGGGCGCTCGGGCTCCTCCGTCCAGTCCCGGGGCGCCTGCGGGGCTTTCCCGGGTCTCTTTCCCTCCACTCCAGAGCCAGAGCTCCCCAGCGGGCTCCAGGCCACTGGAGTCTGCCCGCCCTTGAGCCCGCGGTGGGGGCGATGCCCACCGCGCATCAAGGGAAATGTCTGCAGGCAGTACAGCAGTGGCTCAAGCCAGGGAACTTTGGCCGCGCTCCTGTTTGGGGAAAGCGGGTTCTGTTGGATCAGGACGGATCAGGGGGAGGAGAGTGAGGCACCGTCGTGCAAGTGCACGGCTGGATCTTGCCTTAACTTACAAGGGTGATCCTTTGGTCCTCGTGGAATTCTCGTGCATTAGTCTTGAGTTTGAAACCCTACCTTAAGAATCGTGAATCCTGAGTCCTGAGTTTCTCAGCGCTCCCTTAAGCTTTGCACACAAAGGAAAATCGCCCCTGAAGCCAGGCTGGAGCTGGCTGTGACCCAAGCGCACAATGCTGGGGCATTTGGGAGGAGAGACGCTGGGAAGCCAGCATGAAATGCGCATTGTCTATCTCGCGACCCCCACGACTCCCGATAGTGACTGTTTGCCATTTTCTCCCCTCAGAAAGGAGCTCGCCTTCCTCCTGGATGTGGCTGAACCCAGAGCGCAGGTCAGTGAACCTGAACACGGCGATTCTGCAGGGCCGCCGGTCTAGAACCTGCTTCAGGACTTGGACACTTTGGTTCTAGTCGTTCTCACCTTGTTGTTTTTTGTTGCCCTTTCCATGTCTGGGGAGCGAGTTTTGAAATGTGGGGGCTTTGGCAAGTGGAACCTGGGATATGTCGGGCCCCGCCTATGGAAATTGCCCATTCTCAGAGGGAGCGTGAGTTCCTAAAGGGAAAACAATAAAATCCAAGAGAACCCAACCGCTTCTCCTCTTCTCTGTACAAAATGAAAGATGAGTAAAGGTCAGTCCTTCTCACAGTGCTGGTATCTTTTCGGCAGCACTTCTGCGTGGAGTCATGTCGGGGCTCAGTGTCCTTTGGGAAGGATGCACCTTCATGCACCGAGGGCCTAGGTGAGGAGAGGGGTCAGCTGTTTTCACTGACGTCAAATGTTGAACACCGGGCCCGAGCTCTTAGCTACATGAGTGAATTTAGGAATATTCAGGCCCTGGGGTCAGGGAGTAACCCACACCCAGAGATCACACTACACGAGTCACGCCTGTGTGTTTCCTGATGCCGGGAGCCTGGCGGGCGGGGAGACAGCGGGAAAGTCCAAGGGCCTGGTCCTCCTGCTCTTGCTGTCAGCCTGTAGGAAAGCAGGGCAGGAAGGGGCAGCCCGACAGTTTCCCTTTCCGCAGTGCTTCCGTGTGTCAGACTGGAAAGGTTGCTGAGAGGGTGACATCGTGGCGGAGGCTGGGAGGCAGGTGTGCCAGCTGGAACTCTGTCTCAGCATCGCAACAGACAGAAACGATGTTGAATCAGGTTCCACTGACCTAAGAAGGGTGAAAAGGTTAGAGAAGAGTTCCTTACAGTCCCACTTCTACCTACAGATGTGGCACAGGTTCCACTTTAGGACTGAGTATTCTCCTGAGGAATTTCTCACATCTAATGATAGACATATATATGTACATGTCTGGCGTGTGCGTGAGGAAGATTGGCCATGAGCTAACATCCGTTGCCAATCTTAGTCTTTTTGCTGAGGAAGATTGGCCCTGAGCTAACATCCGTGCCCATCTTCCTCCAATTTTTATATGTGGGACGCCGCCACAGCATGGCTTTGTTAAGCGGTGCGTAGGTCCGCGCCCTGGATCCCAGCCCACCAACCCCGGGCCGCCGAAGCGGAGCGTGTCAGCATAACCGCTATGCCACCGGCCCGGCCTGTAGTGATATGTATTTTTGATGGTACTGTTTTGGAGAGGTGGGTTTTGTGGAATTTCTTCTTCTTGAGGGGGGGCGTGGGGGCGGCTTTCCATTCAGGCCAGAGTCTTACCTGTGTTCATTTGAAATACCTTTGGATTTGCTCAGGCAATGATGACTAATCTGTAGGTGCACAGGTTACCACGTGAGACCGTAGAGAACCATCAGTTGGATTAGGAGAGAATTTGTCCGAAAGAGAAACCAAATCCAGGCTGAGTTTCCTAGCTCTGCTCCACGGTGCGCCTGTGAGTGCAGTGATGGGAAGGGGCTGCAGGTCCGGTCTTGGTGAGTTGCAGTGAATCGAGACCCACTTGGACTAAATTTTCCTCAACCCTACAGGCTGAAATATCAAGGCGGTGTCCGGGGCGTCAGCAACTCTGCTGTCCCGGTCAGCCGAGCCACAAACCCCCTGGGCCCTCCATAACCAGCCCTTCCTTGCCACACCATCTTTTTTCAGTCCCCAGAGGTTTCAGAGGGTGAAGGGCCCCTTAGACACCCTTGAGGGAAACCTGTTCAAAAATCCAGCCTGCTCCCATTGACTATTTCCTTTAGACGGAAGGAGCTTTGACCATGCTCAGCTTCCCCCACACCCCGGGGTGTGGGGGGGACACTATCCCTAGAGAGCAGGGGGCAGAGGCAGCAGGACAGCAGGATGCTCCGCCGTCAGGAGACCGACACGTCTTCATCCCGTTACCAGGCGTGGCATGAAGAGCAGGGAGTGGGTGCCGTTCACCAGCTAGACCCGCATCCGAGAGCCAGGAAAACCAGCAAAGACTATTGAAGGTGGGAGGAGAGAGACAAAGCAAGAAGGCTAGTCCAAACTTGGCACAGAGTAGACGCTCACCGAGCCAAAACAGAACCCAGGTTCCGATGCAGATGCGTTCCTGACATCTCCTTCCACAGCCCCCATCCCAAGGTCAAGCAAGAGGAGCTGCCTTTCCTCTTTTGCTCTCCTGCCTACCCTCCTTTGATCTCAACTGGTCTCCTGAAGGGAGTCCACCAGAATGGAGATATTCATAAGGAAGGAGGGAAAGTCCCACCAGGGAGGGAGGGTCTCACAATGTGATGGGCCCTGGCCCAGGTCCCCAGCCCTAACACCCCAAGACACATCCAGGCTGGTCCTATTTCTTCACTTGGACCAGCAGACATTTCCAAGAATATCCAAAGAATGCTATGGGCCCAGCCACCACCTCAAAACCTCCACCGCAACAGGGAGTCAGACCGAGATCTTGCCTGGTGTTCCGTTGGGCCTGCTGCCCTTTGTTTCACATAGAGACTTAGCCTTCGGGGGTCTCCATGGCCAAACCTGTCCTTCCGTTAGGAATGTATTCTATCCTTTCCAAACTCCGCCTAACCTCCAGCTTACAAGAGTGTTCGCTCCACTCTTTCCCAACGAGACCCAAGGAGGCAGACCACGGTGCTGGTCAAGATGGGGGTGTGAAGAGATGAGGAAAGAGAGCTCCTAGTCATCCGGTGGCTGTCCGAGAAGTAGCAACCAAATCCAAGGCCACAAATTGAGGTCCGTTCGCCTCGGCCTGCTCCTTCTCACCCTTCCTTCCCCTGAGAACCAGGAGAGGACTTGAAGCCACAGGCAACAGACCAATGGGATTTGGGATAACTCTTCACCCTCCCTCGACCTCTCAGGGCCTGTACAAACGAACCTTGTTACTGCTTTACCGAGTGACCGCCCCAAGCCCAAACTCTGCTTAGATTCCTCACTCACGAAGCGCCCGAGCCTCAATGTCTTTGTCCCGTCAGTTCCTCACAAACTGATGGTTTCTTTGTCTAAAACGTATAAAAATGCTTGCTTGGGTCATTTCTTCAGGTCCCATTTCTGTGAGACCTCCTTACGTACAAGTCAGTACGGTTTTTTTCTCTCTCTCCTCTCAGTCTGCCTTGTGTCAATGTAACGATTAGACCAGCCCTAAGAACCCAGGAAGGTGGGGGCGGGGGGCACGTCCGCCGGCCTGACACAGAAGTGCAACGAGCGTGTGTCTCAGTAACTCGTTTTTCCAACAAGAAGTGAGCATTGATAGATGGTAGGGTTGTGTTTTTCACATCCACAGATTTAAGTAATTCTTCTTATCTCTAGAGAGCCATAGCTAACTATATACCACTCATTATTTCTAGGAATGATCCATCCTTCCTTTAAAATAAGGTTACAGACGAGCAGTATGTTTTCCATCATCTGGGCTTCAAGCGCTTTTCCAGTTATACCTCTGAGCCTCTAGTTAGATGTTGACATAGGTGCCACTACTGATCTACCCGTTCCATGCCTCCCTTCTTTCCTTACTCGTTATCTACCTTTCCAAGATCTTCAAGAGGAGAGAAGTGGCGCCTCAGAAGAATGTGCTTTTCAACGTCCTGGTTTCAATTACCTTTCTAGGTTTCCCCAGTTGTCTCTGGAGGAGTAGGTACCCGATTACCACGAATCATCGCTAGGACTAACAATTCCCCGTTGTTCCCGCGGGAAACGGGGAATTGAGAGAGATCTGTTTCTCAGCTTCCTGCCTTCACCGACTCATTCAGATCGTATCCAGTTGTCTCTATATGAGTCTAAACTCGATCAATTCCTTTCCTTACAGTACTACTTCCACAGTCCAAGGAGATAGGAAAATTTAGACGTGAGAAGGGAGAAGGGCTTTTCCAACATCCTCAATAGACCAGTGTATCTTGTTGTATCTAGATCCCTCTGATAACTAGTCACCTAGGGAGGACCAATTTCCTCTTGGACTAGTGCGCTGCTTCAACAACATAGAAGAATGTAGACGTGAGAATAACTCGCTTTCCATTTCCCGGTCGCATGTCACGATCGCCGGCTAGCTCCGCTCAACTTGTCGCCTAGGGACCCTCCGCTCTCTCTTGTACTAGCTCCTTATTCAGACGAGAGAGAAGAAGCTGGTGTGGAGAAGAGGGATTTTACAGCTCCCCGGATTCATCGATTCTCTCAGTCACCTCTAGTTCACACCGGTAAAGGAGCTGCCTAGGTATCACTAGTTCTGTCTGGCACTACGCCTGGATTCCCACAGGAAATGTGAATTGAGGGTTGAGAAGATGGTGTGTGGGGGCTGGGTGACTTCCACTTCAGTTCTGGAAATGAGCCCCAAATGGCCTCTGTCTGTTGGCCCCTGGCTTGTCTATGTCTTCGCTGCAGGCTGACACCTCCGCCCTCAAAAGCCTGCTGGAGACCCACTCCCATTTTTACACATCCACTTGTTTTCCTCATAGAGGAAAGAACCATATGGGGAACCATTTGGAGCCCGGCTGCTTGACGTACCCCGTGAGGTTGTGCCCCACACCTGCTCGCCACAGATAGGAGAAGGCCTGGGCCCCAAAGACCGCAAGTCGCCGCTGCCCCTCGGTGCTCTGTGACCCAGATAGTCTCCAAGGTGCTGCTAGGTGACGTCCCCTAGACGCGGAGGCCCCCGCGCTGATCCCCTTCTCCCGCAGGCGTTCACTCGCCTTCCTCCCCCTCCCGAGGGCGGCACCCACGGGCCTTAGCCTCTCTGGACAGGCTCCTGCTGTGAAGGACTTCCCCACTCACAAAGCTGGCAAGTCCTGGCCCAGAGAAAGCTTGTGTGTCCTACTGCCACCTTGTGGTCATCCGTTTGTCCTCGGTCAGCCCAGAAATCCCTTGCACGTCTACAACTCATTCCCCTGGTTGACTCCAGGTAGCCCTAGTTCACAGCTGACCTAGATCCCACTGCATAGCTCTTCAATTTTAACTGCTTGTTAGAACAAGGAAGAAGAATTTGGACATGAGCTGATGCTGGTCTTCAGCTTTCTGGTGTGGACTGGTTATTCTAGTTATCACTAGTTATCCGTACTCAGATAATCATCTAGGGCCCCCTCCGTATCTATGGTACTGACTCATTATTCCAAAAGAAAATCGGAATTTAGATTTCAGAAGAATGTCTGTTTCCACTTCCGGGCATCAAGGAGTATTCGGGGTTCTCGTCTAGAGATCTCCTGGAAGCGAGTTTCCTGTGCACCACTATTCATCTCAGACTGATCGTGCTTTCAACCTAAAATAGAACGTTCGATTGAGAGGCTATGTTTCCAATTCAAGGAAGGCCTCCACTCCTTCCACTCATGTTCCTTGGGTGATTAGTTCCCTCTGCACCCGGGTTCATCTACATTAGTAACTTCTGAATGCAGCCAGGAGAAGAAGAATTGAGAGTCCGGAAGAAGCTACATCTCAGCGCCTAACTTCAACTACTTATTCTGGACATCTCTAGCTCTCTCGAAGGAAGGAGACACCTGGTGCCAATATCTATAGGACGCAATCCCTGTTGCGACACGACCTGAGACTCATATTACTTTATTGTGGTAAAATACACATAGCATAGCATTTACCCTCTTAACCCTTTGTAAGTGTACAGTTCAGTGGCATTAAAGACGTTCCCAGGGTCGTGCCGCCATCGCCACCATCCATCTCCAGAACTTTCTCACTTGCCACACTGAAACTCCATCCCCATTCAACAATAACTCCCCAGTGCCACTTCTCCCAGCCCCTGGGACCTACCGTTCTCCCTTCCGTCTCCATCAATCTGACTACTCTAGGGACCTCATGTAAATGGAATCATACGATATTTGTCCTTTGGTGTCTGGCTTCTTTTGCTTAGCTACACGTCTGAAAGGTTCAGCCGTGCTGCGGCGCGTGTCAGAACCTCATTCCTCCGTCAGGCGAAATAATCTTCCGCTGTGTGTATAGACCCGTTTTGTCTACCCGCTCCTCCGTCCCTGGACGCTTGACTTGTCTCCACCTCTTGGCTCTTGTCCACAGTGCTGCTCTGAACACGGGTCTACAAACCTCTGTTCAAGTCCCCGCTTTCAGTCCTTTGGGGGTGTATACCCAGAAGTGGAATGGCTGGATCCTCTGGTCATTCTGGGTGTCATTTTTGGAGGAACCACCGCACCGTTTTCCACAGCGGCTGCAACATTTGCGCTCCCACCGGGAAGGCCCAGGGTTCCGGTTTCTCCAGGCCCTGGCCAACACGTCTCCTTTTCCCTTGTGTTGAGACTCGCCAGCCTGCTGGGTGTCAAGTGGTCTGTCATTGCGGTCTGGCTGCAGACCAGCACTTGAGAAGAGTATGTTTTCAGCCCTCTGGCTTCAAATGCTTATTCGGCTTCTATACGGTTGTCTCTACTGAAATCTTAACTAAGTCATTGTCGTGATCTGCGTTACTCAGTGAAGAGTCATAACAGAAGAAGTGAGAAGAGTGTGCTCCCCAGCATCCTAGAGTCAAAGTGTTCTAGAGATCTGGGAAAGTAGTTACCTGGTTACTACTAGGTATCTTCGTCCTGATGCATCCTTTCAATAGGAAATAAGAGTTCTGGAAATCTTATCATAAAGAATTACAAAATGTTGTATATCTTGTTATAATTATAAGGAATTCATGGAAATTTCAGATGTGAGCGACCACACGAGCCGAACTGTAAGGGATGTGCCAGCTCGGCTGATGCCAGCCAGGAGCATCACATGGTAGGTCTCTGATGCTATATCGGATCCCGAGCCACAACCGATCCCAGGCTCTCCAGCCAAGAGAGGGTGAGGCCTGCAGAATCCAGCCAGAGCCAGCCTGAGGAGGAGACAGCTTGCTTCAAGTCAGGGGGGAGGCCGTGGGAGGGAAATCCCTTGATGGCTTTTTCCAAGTGAATTCAACCATCATCCTGTAACCGGTTTCCTACCCACCCTCGGGGAACAAGAGGCAGAGGCAAGGTATCTTTCTGTGTTTTGCACAGTAGGTGAGGTGAGTAGGGCCCACCATACCTTGAGGGGCTATGAAAATGGTTTCACTTAATTTATTAAATGGACCTGATGACAATGGTGGCTGTGAAGGTCAAAATAGGGTGAGTCCTGTACATTGTCAAGCATGTGGACCATTCTCAGAAGCTCCTGTCGATACTGCTCAGGATATTAACACGTCCCGGGGCGCCTGCAACACCCTTGTTGAAGGGAGGGACAGAGCCCTCACTCTGCCCTGGCTCTCTCTCCCTTTTTATTTTTTATTTTTATTTATTTATTTATTTATTTATTTATTTATTTATTTATTTATTGCTGAGGAAGATTGGCCCTGAGGTAACGTCTGTTGCCAATCTTCCCCTCTTTTTCTTCGTTTTTGCTGAGGATGATCTCTGCCCGTCCTCCTCTCTTTTGTATGTGCGGTGGCGCGGCAGCACGGCTTGATGAGCAGTGCGTGGGTCCGCTCCCGGGATCCGAACCTGCGAACCCCAGGCCGAAGAAGCAGAGCGGGCGGACCCGACCACCACGCCACCGGGCGGGCCCCCTGGCTCTCTTTTATGTGACATGTATCAGGGGAGAACAAGAGCTCAGGAAGACAGGTCTGGAGGAAGAGAGAGGGAAGAAGAGGACGAGGGGGGAGGAGGGAGAGGAGTGCATGGGAGGGAGGAGGAGGAAAATGACCGCGAGGAGGGGGAGGAGAAAACAGCGGGAACTAACCCAAGTCCACAGCACCCGACCAGCACAGGAAACCCGCGCGCTTTTTAGGGGACCTGCAGCCAGAGGCGTGGTGGCGGAGCACAGCACGGAGGATGTCGCATGCTCCACAATCGCGTCCAGGGCCAAAGCAAGGGCCACGTGCAGTGTGAGCATTCTCGGATGCAAGAAACACTGGGCAGGCTTCTACACTTGTGCTCTGACGGGGGTCGGGGTCGTTACTCCCAACCTGGAGTACTTGTTGCTTTCGCAAGGGATGGCTTGGGTTTCTTGCACCCTGCATCTGAGCACCCAGAGAGCTCCGCAAACACAGGCCCAAGCTCCCTCTCCCCCGCACCGGTGGAGAGCACGGCTGGCTCTGCTTTCAGCGCATTCTTGCAAAAACCCAGCAAGCAGTCTCCTAGCTCATTCTTGCCTCTGAACCACTAGCCCGATTCCTGGACCTCGGGGGCGCATGGAAGAGAACCAGAGTCCCATTCGTTCTTGGGGAGGGGAGAGTCCTGCTCCCAGCCCACAAGGCAAGGGAAAGGACCTTCCCTTCAGCGCGCTGGGGCTGCTAGGGGCTCCGCGCTTTCTCCAGCCCTCTGTGTGCATCTCTCGCTCTGCAAGACCCAAGGGCAAGGAGCCCCGCGCCCAGCGGCGGGCCTCGAGGGCCAGGCGGAGAGACGTTCTCCCGACACTGCCCCAAGGGCTCCCGGGGTTCGTGTGAGGTCTCGTTGCCCCGCCCCTACCCGCGCCCCAAATCCGCGGGCACCATCCAGCAAAGCCCCTTCCTCAGGCCAGTCCCCCGGCCCCGACGGACGCGGGAGGCGTCAGCTAAGCCGCAAGTTGGAGCTCCCCTGCCCCACACTTGCACGCCCCCTCCCAGCACCCTGCCGGCCAGCGCTCCACCCACTTGCGGGCCCCGCCCCGGCCGCCCGCGCGCCCCAGCAGGTCCCACCCACCGCACGCACGGCGCGACTGCACGTGAGGAGAAGAGCAGTCGTCTAAGCCGGAGCCTGTAGACCTGGCCGCTGGAGCCGATGCGCTATAAAGCGAAGCCGGCGCCAGCAAGAGGACCCCGCCCAGGGATGGCCGCGGCTCGCCGCGCAGAGTCTGCGGGGGGCGCCCCGCTGCGTCCGCGGCATGGAGCCTGCGCCCGGGGGCAGCCGCCGGGGAGTCGTGGAGCTCCGGGAAGAACTGCAAGGTGAGTGCCTGGACCGGGACAGGTGCTTTGGGCAACTCCAGGAAACGTCCTTTCCCTGGGAGAGGCGGGAGCACGGGACGCCGCTGCTGCGCCGCCGCCTTCGCTGCTCTCAGCTCGCGGGCCTGCGCCTCCCTCTGCCCCCCGCCCGCCCCCCGCCCCCCGCCCCGGCCCCCGGCCCCCGCCGCCCGCGCTCCCACGCCCGGATGTGTCTCTTTTCCTCTCCGGAGACGAAGCCCTCCGCGATCTCAGGGATGGGAACAGGAGGAGACATCGTCGAGGAGGATCGAAGGTCCGAAGCTGAGCAGGGAGCAGCGGACGAAGGAGAACAAGGCCAGGTTGGCGCAGGAGCTCGGGGCCCCGTGGACCCGGAGAAGGAGGAAGGCGGCGGCGGCTGGGAGCCCCCGCAGCAGGAGCAGCAGCTTCAGGAGCCCTCCCACGTGGCCCCCGAGGGTCTGCAGCCCCGCGACAGGCAGCCGGGCCTCCCCCGCCACACGTTCACCGGGTTGCGCCTGAAGGGGCTGGAGAGCGTTTTCCAGCGCACTCAATACCCCGACGTGTTCAGCGCGCGGTAAGCCGCTTGCTCTGGAGGCGCCCGGTGCTCTAGGGCGCTCGGGCTCCTCCGTCCAGTCCCGGGGCGCCTGCGGGGCTTTCCCGGGTCTCTTTCCCTCCACTCCAGAGCCAGAGCTCCCCAGCGGGCTCCAGGCCACTGGAGTCTGCCCGCCCTTGAGCCCGCGGTGGGGGCGATGCCCACCGCGCATCAAGGGAAATGTCTGCAGGCAGTACAGCAGTGGCTCAAGCCAGGGAACTTTGGCCGCGCTCCTGTTTGGGGAAAGCGGGTTCTGTTGGATCAGGACGGATCAGGGGGAGGAGAGTGAGGCACCGTCGTGCAAGTGCACGGCTGGATCTTGCCTTAACTTACAAGGGTGATCCTTTGGTCCTCGTGGAATTCTCGTGCATTAGTCTTGAGTTTGAAACCCTACCTTAAGAATCGTGAATCCTGAGTCCTGAGTTTCTCAGCGCTCCCTTAAGCTTTGCACACAAAGGAAAATCGCCCCTGAAGCCAGGCTGGAGCTGGCTGTGACCCAAGCGCACAATGCTGGGGCATTTGGGAGGAGAGACGCTGGGAAGCCAGCATGAAATGCGCATTGTCTATCTCGCGACCCCCACGACTCCCGATAGTGACTGTTTGCCATTTTCTCCCCTCAGAAAGGAGCTCGCCTTCCTCCTGGATGTGGCTGAACCCAGAGCGCAGGTCAGTGAACCTGAACACGGCGATTCTGCAGGGCCGCCGGTCTAGAACCTGCTTCAGGACTTGGACACTTTGGTTCTAGTCGTTCTCACCTTGTTGTTTTTTGTTGCCCTTTCCATGTCTGGGGAGCGAGTTTTGAATGTGGGGGCTTTGGCAAGTGGAACCTGGGATATGTCGGGCCCCGCCTATGGAAATTGCCCATTCTCAGAGGGAGCGTGAGTTCCTAAAGGGAAAACAATAAAATCCAAGAGAACCCAACCGCTTCTCCTCT
>NW_026691783.1:0-45186 GCF_020826845.1 Diceros bicornis minor
CCCCGGGGCCAGCCCCACCACAGAGAGGCCGGTTGGTTCCTGCTCACCTCTGTGCCGTCCCTTCCCGACCTGACCCCAGTGCAGGGGATAAGCTTCAGACAAGTCTTTCCATGTCCCTCTGCATGACAATAGACTTCCTCCCCTCTCCCATTCCACAGGCCCACCCACCCGGGACATCCACCTTTGTCATTAGCTCAGGAGAGGATGCAAGATGAGAATCTCTGCTATTGTGTGGGGAGACTCAGTTTCCCGGGTTTCCCCCATGGACACATGTTCTTCAGCTGGGTCTGATTTTCTCCAGACAAGCTGTCTTGGGAAGGATTTGGCCAGCCCTAAGAACCTGAAGGGAAAGGGCGGAGGGGGGTTGTCTCTCTGCCCCCGACAGCCCCGAGCTGGGTCGGTCCCTCAGACCTGGCCAGGGGCAGCCCATCCCCCGGCGCCCTTCCCCGGGGCATCCAAGGGCAGGCTCGGCGCCAGCCCCACCCCGCTCGCCACTGCCCGACCATCGTCCTCCCTCGGGGGGCCTGGGCAGGACAGGGACCCGGCTGTGGGAGGCCTCCAGATCTCAGGCCTGGCACACCGTTTACCAGGCTGCTTCCTCCTCTGACGGGGGCCCAGCACACGCCCCAGGAGACTTGGCAGCCGCCCCCAGGGCTCTATCCTCTGGAACTCGTCCCCTTGGAAGGGGCCTGGCCCAGGTGCCAGGTTCGGCTGGTCGGCCAGCCTCCTTTGGAGAAAGCAGGCAAGCCGAGCCAGGCTTGCAGTGGCCCTGGCGTGACACCTGCCACCTCAGGCAGAGGGCCTCCCGCGTGCCCTCCATGGCGGGTTTCTCCCCGGAGCCGTGGCCTGGGCACTAGGAAGGCCGGGCCTCCCCGACTCCCGGGAGGAGGGGCTAGCCCAGTTGCGCCCTGGCCCCCAAACCCTCTGGTGCCATCTGCCTGTCTCGGCACTTCTGACTCCACAGAGCCTTTCCTACATCTGGGCTGCCTGCCGTGGCAAAGTGCAGGCGTGGGGTGAGGCCATGGCTTTGTCTTTCCAGGAAAAAATGAGCCCCTGGCCGAAGCAGCAGGCCCAGGCAGAGCCTTGAGCTTGAAGCCCAGTAGGTCTGTGGCCCTCAGGGCCAGAGCCATGCTTTCAAGGCAGGGAAGCGGCCTGCAAGCTGAGTGGGAGTGGGGGAGGGGAGGGAGACAGCTGAAGCCGAGTCCAGAAGGGCGGCGATGGAAGAGCTGCAGCTGGGTCAGAGCCTGGAGGGAGGGCGGGGCCTTCACTGAGGAACCCCCCCCCTCCCCCCCGAGGCCAGCCCTAGGCCCCGGCGGTCGCGCATGTGCCCTTGGCCTGTGCGGTGTGTGGGGGGTTGAACCCAAGCCCGAAGGGCTCCCGGAGCGGCCAGAGAAAGAAGGGCCCATGGAGAGGTAGGCGACGTGGGCAGGGGGAGCCACCTTACTCTCCTCAGCTCCCTGAGGGAGAGAGACAGAGACAGAGACAGAGAGAGAGATCCCTGACCTCTGAGTCTCTGCCTCCACCGCTGGCTGGTGCCAACTCACGCGCCATCCCACTTCCAGCCATCACCCCCACGCCTGCCCCGGGGCCAGCCCCACCACAGAGAGGCCGGTTGGTTCCTGCTCACCTCTGTGCCGTCCCTTCCCGACCTGACCCCAGTGCAGGGGATAAGCTTCAGACAAGTCTTTCCATGTCCCTCTGCATGACAATAGACTTCCTCCCCTCTCCCATTCCACAGGCCCACCCACCCGGGACATCCACCTTTGTCATTAGCTCAGGAGAGGATGCAAGATGAGAATCTCTGCTATTGTGTGGGGAGACTCAGTTTCCCGGGTTTCCCCCATGGACACATGTTCTTCAGCTGGGTCTGATTTTCTCCAGACAAGCTGTCTTGGGAAGGATTTGGCCAGCCCTAAGAACCTGAAGGGAAAGGGCGGAGGGGGGTTCTCTCTCTGCCCCCGACAGCCCCGAGCTGGGTCGGTCCCTCAGACCTGGCCAGGGGCAGCCCATCCCCCGGCGCCCTTCCCCGGGGCATCCAAGGGCAGGCTCGGCGCCAGCCCCACCCCGCTCGCCACTGCCCGACCATCGTCCTCCCTCGGGGGGCCTGGGCAGGACAGGGACCCGGCTGTGGGAGGCCTCCAGATCTCAGGCCTGGCACACCGTTTACCAGGCTGCTTCCTCCTCTGACGGGGGCCCAGCACACGCCCCAGGAGACTTGGCAGCCGCCCCCAGGGCTCTATCCTCTGGAACTCGTCCCCTTGGAAGGGGCCTGGCCCAGGTGCCAGGTTCGGCTGGTCGGCCAGCCTCCTTTGGAGAAAGCAGGCAAGCCGAGCCAGGCTTGCAGTGGCCCTGGCGTGACACCTGCCACCTCAGGCAGAGGGCCTCCCGCGTGCCCTCCATGGCGGGTTTCTCCCCGGAGCCGTGGCCTGGGCACTAGGAAGGCCGGGCCTCCCCGACTCCCGGGAGGAGGGGCTAGCCCAGTTGCGCCCTGGCCCCCAAACCCTCTGGTGCCATCTGCCTGTCTCGGCACTTCTGACTCCACAGAGCCTTTCCTACATCTGGGCTGCCTGCCGTGGCAAAGTGCAGGCGTGGGGTGAGGCCATGGCTTTGTCTTTCCAGGAAAAAATGAGCCCCTGGCCGAAGCAGCAGGCCCAGGCAGAGCCTTGAGCTTGAAGCCCAGTAGGTCTGTGGCCCTCAGGGCCAGAGCCATGCTTTCAAGGCAGGGAAGCGGCCTGCAAGCTGAGTGGGAGTGGGGGAGGGGAGGGAGACAGCTGAAGCCGAGTCCAGAAGGGCGGCGATGGAAGAGCTGCAGCTGGGTCAGAGCCTGGAGGGAGGGCGGGGACTTCACTGAGGACCCCCCCGCCCCCCGAGGCCAGCCCTAGGCCCCGGCGGTCGCGCATGCGCCCTTGGCCTGTGCGGTGTGTGGGGGGTTGAACCCAAGCCCGCAGGGCTCCCGGAGCGGCCAGAGAAAGAAGGGCCCATGGAGAGGTAGGCGAGGTGGGCAGGGGGCGCCACCTTACTCTCCTCAGCTCCCTGAGGGAGAGAGAGAGAGACAGAGACAGAGAGAGAGATCCCTGACCTCTGAGTCTCTGCCTCCACCGCTGGCTGGTGCCAACTCACGCGCCATCCCACTTCCAGCCATCACCCCCACGCCTGCCCCGGGGCCAGCCCCACCACAGAGAGGCCGGTTGGTTCCTGCTCACCTCTGTGCCGTCCCTTCCCGACCTGACCCCAGTGCAGGGGATAAGCTTCAGACAAGTCTTTCCATGTCCCTCTGCATGACAATAGACTTCCTCCCCTCTCCCATTCCACAGGCCCACCCACCCGGGACATCCACCTTTGTCATTAGCTCAGGAGAGGATGCAAGATGAGAATCTCTGCTATTGTGTGGGGAGACTCAGTTTCCCGGGTTTCCCCCATGGACACATGTTCTTCAGCTGGGTCTGATTTTCTCCAGACAAGCTGTCTTGGGAAGGATTTGGCCAGCCCTAAGAACCTGAAGGGAAAGGGCGGAGGGGGGTTCTCTCTCTGCCCCCGACAGCCCCGAGCTGGGTCGGTCCCTCAGACCTGGCCAGGGGCAGCCCATCCCCCGGCGCCCTTCCCCGGGGCATCCAAGGGCAGGCTCGGCGCCAGCCCCACCCCGCTCGCCACTGCCCGACCATCGTCCTCCCTCGGGGGGCCTGGGCAGGACAGGGACCCGGCTGTGGGAGGCCTCCAGATCTCAGGCCTGGCACACCGTTTACCAGGCTGCTTCCTCCTCTGACGGGGGCCCAGCACACGCCCCAGGAGACTTGGCAGCCGCCCCCAGGGCTCTATCCTCTGGAACTCGTCCCCTTGGAAGGGGCCTGGCCCAGGTGCCAGGTTCGGCTGGTCGGCCAGCCTCCTTTGGAGAAAGCAGGCAAGCCGAGCCAGGCTTGCAGTGGCCCTGGCGTGACACCTGCCACCTCAGGCAGAGGGCCTCCCGCGTGCCCTCCATGGCGGGTTTCTCCCCGGAGCCGTGGCCTGGGCACTAGGAAGGCCGGGCCTCCCCGACTCCCGGGAGGAGGGGCTAGCCCAGTTGCGCCCTGGCCCCCAAACCCTCTGGTGCCATCTGCCTGTCTCGGCACTTCTGACTCCACAGAGCCTTTCCTACATCTGGGCTGCCTGCCGTGGCAAAGTGCAGGCGTGGGGTGAGGCCATGGCTTTGTCTTTCCAGGAAAAAATGAGCCCCTGGCCGAAGCAGCAGGCCCAGGCAGAGCCTTGAGCTTGAAGCCCAGTAGGTCTGTGGCCCTCAGGGCCAGAGCAATGCTTTCAAGGCAGGGAAGCGGCCTGCAAGCTGAGTGGGAGTGGGGGAGGGGAGGGAGACAGCTGAAGCCGAGTCCAGAAGGGCGGCGATGGAAGAGCTGCAGCTGGGTCAGAGCCTGGAGGGAGGGCGGGGCCTTCACTGAGGAACCCCCCCCCCCCAGGCCAGCCCTAGGCCCCGGCGGTCGCGCATGCGCCCTTGGCCTGTGCGGTGTGTGGGGGGTTGAACCCAAGCCCGCAGGGCTCCCGGAGCGGCCAGAGAAAGAAGGGCCCATGGAGAGGTAGGCGAGGTGGGCAGGGGGCGCCACCTTACTCTCCTCAGCTCCCTGAGGGAGAGAGAGAGAGACAGAGACAGAGAGAGAGATCCCTGACCTCTGAGTCTCTGCCTCCACCGCTGGCTGGTGCCAACTCACGCGCCATCCCACTTCCAGCCATCACCCCCACGCCTGCCCCGGGGCCAGCCCCACCACAGAGAGGCCGGTTGGTTCCTGCTCACCTCTGTGCCGTCCCTTCCCGACCTGACCCCAGTGCAGGGGATAAGCTTCAGACAAGTCTTTCCATGTCCCTCTGCATGACAATAGACTTCCTCCCCTCTCCCATTCCACAGGCCCACCCACCCGGGACATCCACCTTTGTCATTAGCTCAGGAGAGGATGCAAGATGAGAATCTCTGCTATTGTGTGGGGAGACTCAGTTTCCCGGGTTTCCCCCATGGACACATGTTCTTCAGCTGGGTCTGATTTTCTCCAGACAAGCTGTCTTGGGAAGGATTTGGCCAGCCCTAAGAACCTGAAGGGAAAGGGCGGAGGGGGGTTCTCTCTCTGCCCCCGACAGCCCCGAGCTGGGTCGGTCCCTCAGACCTGGCCAGGGGCAGCCCATCCCCCGGCGCCCTTCCCCGGGGCATCCAAGGGCAGGCTCGGCGCCAGCCCCACCACGCTCGCCACTGCCCGGCCATCGTCCTCCCTCGGGGGGCCTGGGCAGGACAGGGACCCGGCTGTGGGAGGCCTCCAGATCTCAGGCCTGGCACACCGTTTACCAGGCTGCTTCCTCCTCTGACGGGGGCCCAGCACACGCCCCAGGAGACTTGGCAGCCGCCCCCAGGGCTCTATCCTCTGGAACTCGTCCCCTTGGAAGGGGCCTGGCCCAGGTGCCAGGTTCGGCTGGTCGGCCAGCCTCCTTTGGAGAAAGCAGGCAAGCCGAGCCAGGCTTGCAGTGGCCCTGGCGTGACACCTGCCACCTCAGGCAGAGGGCCTCCCGCGTGCCCTCCATGGCGGGTTTCTCCCCGGAGCCGTGGCCTGGGCACTAGGAAGGCCGGGCCTCCCCGACTCCCGGGAGGAGGGGCTAGCCCAGTTGCGCCCTGGCCCCCAAACCCTCTGGTGCCATCTGCCTGTCTCGGCACTTCTGACTCCACAGAGCCTTTCCTACATCTGGGCTGCCTGCCGTGGCAAAGTGCAGGCGTGGGGTGAGGCCATGGCTTTGTCTTTCCAGGAAAAAATGAGCCCCTGGCCGAAGCAGCAGGCCCAGGCAGAGCCTTGAGCTTGAAGCCCAGTAGGTCTGTGGCCCTCAGGGCCAGAGCCATGCTTTCAAGGCAGGGAAGCGGCCTGCAAGCTGAGTGGGAGTGGGGGAGGGGAGGGAGACAGCTGAAGCCGAGTCCAGAAGGGCGGCGATGGAAGAGCTGCAGCTGGGTCAGAGCCTGGAGGGAGGGCGGGGCCTTCACTGAGGAACCCCCCCCCCAGGCCAGCCCTAGGCCCCGGCGGTCGCGCATGCGCCCTTGGCCTGTGCGGTGTGTGGGGGGTTGAACCCAAGCCCGCAGGGCTCCCGGAGCGGCCAGAGAAAGAAGGGCCCATGGAGAGGTAGGCGAGGTGGGCAGGGGGCGCCACCTTACTCTCCTCAGCTCCCTGAGGGAGAGAGAGAGAGACAGAGACAGAGAGAGAGATCCCTGACCTCTGAGTCTCTGCCTCCACCGCTGGCTGGTGCCAACTCACGCGCCATCCCACTTCCAGCCATCACCCCCACGCCTGCCCCGGGGCCAGCCCCACCACAGAGAGGCCGGTTGGTTCCTGCTCACCTCTGTGCCGTCCCTTCCCGACCTGACCCCAGTGCAGGGGATAAGCTTCAGACAAGTCTTTCCATGTCCCTCTGCATGACAATAGACTTCCTCCCCTCTCCCATTCCACAGGCCCACCCACCCGGGACATCCACCTTTGTCATTAGCTCAGGAGAGGATGCAAGATGAGAATCTCTGCTATTGTGTGGGGAGACTCAGTTTCCCGGGTTTCCCCCATGGACACATGTTCTTCAGCTGGGTCTGATTTTCTCCAGACAAGCTGTCTTGGGAAGGATTTGGCCAGCCCTAAGAACCTGAAGGGAAAGGGCGGAGGGGGGTTCTCTCTCTGCCCCCGACAGCCCCGAGCTGGGTCGGTCCCTCAGACCTGGCCAGGGGCAGCCCATCCCCCGGCGCCCTTCCCCGGGGCATCCAAGGGCAGGCTCGGCGCCAGCCCCACCACGCTCGCCACTGCCCGACCATCGTCCTCCCTCGGGGGGCCTGGGCAGGACAGGGACCCGGCTGTGGGAGGCCTCCAGATCTCAGGCCTGGCACACCGTTTAGCAGGCTGCTTCCTCCTCTGACGGGGGCCCAGCACACGCCCCAGGAGACTTGGCAGCCGCCCCCAGGGCTCTATCCTCTGGAACTCGTCCCCTTGGAAGGGGCCTGGCCCAGGTGCCAGGTTCGGCTGGTCGGCCAGCCTCCTTTGGAGAAAGCAGGCAAGCCGAGCCAGGCTTGCAGTGGCCCTGGCGTGACACCTGCCACCTCAGGCAGAGGGCCTCCCGCGTGCCCTCCATGGCGGGTTTCTCCCCGGAGCCGTGGCCTGGGCACTAGGAAGGCCGGGCCTCCCCGACTCCCGGGAGGAGGGGCTAGCCCAGTTGCGCCCTGGCCCCCAAACCCTCTGGTGCCATCTGCCTGTCTCGGCACTTCTGACTCCACAGAGCCTTTCCTACATCTGGGCTGCCTGCCGTGGCAAAGTGCAGGCGTGGGGTGAGGCCATGGCTTTGTCTTTCCAGGAAAAAATGAGCCCCTGGCCGAAGCAGCAGGCCCAGGCAGAGCCTTGAGCTTGAAGCCCAGTAGGTCTGTGGCCCTCAGGGCCAGAGCCATGCTTTCAAGGCAGGGAAGCGGCCTGCAAGCTGAGTGGGAGTGGGGGAGGGGAGGGAGACAGCTGAAGCCGAGTCCAGAAGGGCGGCGATGGAAGAGCTGCAGCTGGGTCAGAGCCTGGAGGGAGGGCGGGGCCTTCACTGAGGAACCCCCCCCCTCCCCCCCGAGGCCAGCCCTAGGCCCCGGCGGTCGCGCATGCGCCCTTGGCCTGTGCGGTGTGTGGGGGGTTGAACCCAAGCCCGCAGGGCTCCCGGAGCGGCCAAAGAAAGAAGGGCCCATGGAGAGGTAGGCGAGGTGGGCAGGGGGCGCCACCTTACTCTCCTCAGCTCCCTGAGGGAGAGAGAGAGAGACAGAGACAGAGAGAGAGATCCCTGACCTCTGAGTCTCTGCCTCCACCGCTGGCTGGTGCCAACTCACGCGCCATCCCACTTCCAGCCATCACCCCCACGCCTGCCCCGGGGCCAGCCCCACCACAGAGAGGCCGGTTGGTTCCTGCTCACCTCTGTGCCGTCCCTTCCCGACCTGACCCCAGTGCAGGGGATAAGCTTCAGACAAGTCTTTCCATGTCCCTCTGCATGACAATAGACTTCCTCCCCTCTCCCATTCCACAGGCCCACCCACCCGGGACATCCACCTTTGTCATTAGCTCAGGAGAGGATGCAAGATGAGAATCTCTGCTATTGTGTGGGGAGACTCAGTTTCCCGGGTTTCCCCCATGGACACATGTTCTTCAGCTGGGTCTGATTTTCTCCAGACAAGCTGTCTTGGGAAGGATTTGGCCAGCCCTAAGAACCTGAAGGGAAAGGGCGGAGGGGGGTTCTCTCTCTGCCCCCGACAGCCCCGAGCTGGGTCGGTCCCTCAGACCTGGCCAGGGGCAGCCCATCCCCCGGCGCCCTTCCCCGGGGCATCCAAGGGCAGGCTCGGCGCCAGCCCCACCCCGCTCGCCACTGCCCGACCATCGTCCTCCCTCGGGGGGCCTGGGCAGGACAGGGACCCGGCTGTGGGAGGCCTCCAGATCTCAGGCCTGGCACACCGTTTACCAGGCTGCTTCCTCCTCTGACGGGGGCCCAGCACACGCCCCAGGAGACTTGGCAGCCGCCCCCAGGGCTCTATCCTCTGGAACTCGTCCCCTTGGAAGGGGCCTGGCCCAGGTGCCAGGTTCGGCTGGTCGGCCAGCCTCCTTTGGAGAAAGCAGGCAAGCCGAGCCAGGCTTGCAGTGGCCCTGGCGTGACACCTGCCACCTCAGGCAGAGGGCCTCCCGCGTGCCCTCCATGGCGGGTTTCTCCCCGGAGCCGTGGCCTGGGCACTAGGAAGGCCGGGCCTCCCCGACTCCCGGGAGGAGGGGCTAGCCCAGTTGCGCCCTGGCCCCCAAACCCTCTGGTGCCATCTGCCTGTCTCGGCACTTCTGACTCCACAGAGCCTTTCCTACATCTGGGCTGCCTGCCGTGGCAAAGTGCAGGCGTGGGGTGAGGCCATGGCTTTGTCTTTCCAGGAAAAAATGAGCCCCTGGCCGAAGCAGCAGGCCCAGGCAGAGCCTTGAGCTTGAAGCCCAGTAGGTCTGTGGCCCTCAGGGCCAGAGCCATGCTTTCAAGGCAGGGAAGCGGCCTGCAAGCTGAGTGGGAGTGGGGGAGGGGAGGGAGACAGCTGAAGCCGAGTCCAGAAGGGCGGCGATGGAAGAGCTGCAGCTGGGTCAGAGCCTGGAGGGAGGGCGGGGACTTCACTGAGGACCCCCCCGCCCCCCGAGGCCAGCCCTAGGCCCCGGCGGTCGCGCATGCGCCCTTGGCCTGTGCGGTGTGTGGGGGGTTGAACCCAAGCCCGCAGGGCTCCCGGAGCGGCCAGAGAAAGAAGGGCCCATGGAGAGGTAGGCGAGGTGGGCAGGGGGCGCCACCTTACTCTCCTCAGCTCCCTGAGGGAGAGAGAGAGAGACAGAGACAGAGAGAGAGATCCCTGACCTCTGAGTCTCTGCCTCCACCGCTGGCTGGTGCCAACTCACGCGCCATCCCACTTCCAGCCATCACCCCCACGCCTGCCCCGGGGCCAGCCCCACCACAGAGAGGCCGGTTGGTTCCTGCTCACCTCTGTGCCGTCCCTTCCCGACCTGACCCCAGTGCAGGGGATAAGCTTCAGACAAGTCTTTCCATGTCCCTCTGCATGACAATAGACTTCCTCCCCTCTCCCATTCCACAGGCCCACCCACCCGGGACATCCACCTTTGTCATTAGCTCAGGAGAGGATGCAAGATGAGAATCTCTGCTATTGTGTGGGGAGACTCAGTTTCCCGGGTTTCCCCCATGGACACATGTTCTTCAGCTGGGTCTGATTTTCTCCAGACAAGCTGTCTTGGGAAGGATTTGGCCAGCCCTAAGAACCTGAAGGGAAAGGGCGGAGGGGGGTTCTCTCTCTGCCCCCGACAGCCCCGAGCTGGGTCGGTCCCTCAGACCTGGCCAGGGGCAGCCCATCCCCCGGCGCCCTTCCCCGGGGCATCCAAGGGCAGGCTCGGCGCCAGCCCCACCCCGCTCGCCACTGCCCGACCATCGTCCTCCCTCGGGGGGCCTGGGCAGGACAGGGACCCGGCTGTGGGAGGCCTCCAGATCTCAGGCCTGGCACACCGTTTACCAGGCTGCTTCCTCCTCTGACGGGGGCCCAGCACACGCCCCAGGAGACTTGGCAGCCGCCCCCAGGGCTCTATCCTCTGGAACTCGTCCCCTTGGAAGGGGCCTGGCCCAGGTGCCAGGTTCGGCTGGTCGGCCAGCCTCCTTTGGAGAAAGCAGGCAAGCCGAGCCAGGCTTGCAGTGGCCCTGGCGTGACACCTGCCACCTCAGGCAGAGGGCCTCCCGCGTGCCCTCCATGGCGGGTTTCTCCCCGGAGCCGTGGCCTGGGCACTAGGAAGGCCGGGCCTCCCCGACTCCCGGGAGGAGGGGCTAGCCCAGTTGCGCCCTGGCCCCCAAACCCTCTGGTGCCATCTGCCTGTCTCGGCACTTCTGACTCCACAGAGCCTTTCCTACATCTGGGCTGCCTGCCGTGGCAAAGTGCAGGCGTGGGGTGAGGCCATGGCTTTGTCTTTCCAGGAAAAAATGAGCCCCTGGCCGAAGCAGCAGGCCCAGGCAGAGCCTTGAGCTTGAAGCCCAGTAGGTCTGTGGCCCTCAGGGCCAGAGCCATGCTTTCAAGGCAGGGAAGCGGCCTGCAAGCTGAGTGGGAGTGGGGGAGGGGAGGGAGACAGCTGAAGCCGAGTCCAGAAGGGCGGCGATGGAAGAGCTGCAGCTGGGTCAGAGCCTGGAGGGAGGGCGGGGACTTCACTGAGGACCCCCCCGCCCCCCGAGGCCAGCCCTAGGCCCCGGCGGTCGCGCATGCGCCCTTGGCCTGTGCGGTGTGTGGGGGGTTGAACCCAAGCCCGCAGGGCTCCCGGAGCGGCCAGAGAAAGAAGGGCCCATGGAGAGGTAGGCGAGGTGGGCAGGGGGCGCCACCTTACTCTCCTCAGCTCCCTGAGGGAGAGAGAGAGAGACAGAGACAGAGAGAGAGATCCCTGACCTCTGAGTCTCTGCCTCCACCGCTGGCTGGTGCCAACTCACGCGCCATCCCACTTCCAGCCATCACCCCCACGCCTGCCCCGGGGCCAGCCCCACCACAGAGAGGCCGGTTGGTTCCTGCTCACCTCTGTGCCGTCCCTTCCCGACCTGACCCCAGTGCAGGGGATAAGCTTCAGACAAGTCTTTCCATGTCCCTCTGCATGACAATAGACTTCCTCCCCTCTCCCATTCCACAGGCCCACCCACCCGGGACATCCACCTTTGTCATTAGCTCAGGAGAGGATGCAAGATGAGAATCTCTGCTATTGTGTGGGGAGACTCAGTTTCCCGGGTTTCCCCCATGGACACATGTTCTTCAGCTGGGTCTGATTTTCTCCAGACAAGCTGTCTTGGGAAGGATTTGGCCAGCCCTAAGAACCTGAAGGGAAAGGGCGGAGGGGGGTTCTCTCTCTGCCCCCGACAGCCCCGAGCTGGGTCGGTCCCTCAGACCTGGCCAGGGGCAGCCCATCCCCCGGCGCCCTTCCCCGGGGCATCCAAGGGCAGGCTCGGCGCCAGCCCCACCCCGCTCGCCACTGCCCGACCATCGTCCTCCCTCGGGGGGCCTGGGCAGGACAGGGACCCGGCTGTGGGAGGCCTCCAGATCTCAGGCCTGGCACACCGTTTACCAGGCTGCTTCCTCCTCTGACGGGGGCCCAGCACACGCCCCAGGAGACTTGGCAGCCGCCCCCAGGGCTCTATCCTCTGGAACTCGTCCCCTTGGAAGGGGCCTGGCCCAGGTGCCAGGTTCGGCTGGTCGGCCAGCCTCCTTTGGAGAAAGCAGGCAAGCCGAGCCAGGCTTGCAGTGGCCCTGGCGTGACACCTGCCACCTCAGGCAGAGGGCCTCCCGCGTGCCCTCCATGGCGGGTTTCTCCCCGGAGCCGTGGCCTGGGCACTAGGAAGGCCGGGCCTCCCCGACTCCCGGGAGGAGGGGCTAGCCCAGTTGCGCCCTGGCCCCCAAACCCTCTGGTGCCATCTGCCTGTCTCGGCACTTCTGACTCCACAGAGCCTTTCCTACATCTGGGCTGCCTGCCGTGGCAAAGTGCAGGCGTGGGGTGAGGCCATGGCTTTGTCTTTCCAGGAAAAAATGAGCCCCTGGCCGAAGCAGCAGGCCCAGGCAGAGCCTTGAGCTTGAAGCCCAGTAGGTCTGTGGCCCTCAGGGCCAGAGCAATGCTTTCAAGGCAGGGAAGCGGCCTGCAAGCTGAGTGGGAGTGGGGGAGGGGAGGGAGACAGCTGAAGCCGAGTCCAGAAGGGCGGCGATGGAAGAGCTGCAGCTGGGTCAGAGCCTGGAGGGAGGGCGGGGCCTTCACTGAGGAACCCCCCCCCCCCCAGGCCAGCCCTAGGCCCCGGCGGTCGCGCATGCGCCCTTGGCCTGTGCGGTGTGTGGGGGGTTGAACCCAAGCCCGCAGGGCTCCCGGAGCGGCCAGAGAAAGAAGGGCCCATGGAGAGGTAGGCGAGGTGGGCAGGGGGCGCCACCTTACTCTCCTCAGCTCCCTGAGGGAGAGAGAGAGAGACAGAGACAGAGAGAGAGATCCCTGACCTCTGAGTCTCTGCCTCCACCGCTGGCTGGTGCCAACTCACGCGCCATCCCACTTCCAGCCATCACCCCCACGCCTGCCCCGGGGCCAGCCCCACCACAGAGAGGCCGGTTGGTTCCTGCTCACCTCTGTGCCGTCCCTTCCCGACCTGACCCCAGTGCAGGGGATAAGCTTCAGACAAGTCTTTCCATGTCCCTCTGCATGACAATAGACTTCCTCCCCTCTCCCATTCCACAGGCCCACCCACCCGGGACATCCACCTTTGTCATTAGCTCAGGAGAGGATGCAAGATGAGAATCTCTGCTATTGTGTGGGGAGACTCAGTTTCCCGGGTTTCCCCCATGGACACATGTTCTTCAGCTGGGTCTGATTTTCTCCAGACAAGCTGTCTTGGGAAGGATTTGGCCAGCCCTAAGAACCTGAAGGGAAAGGGCGGAGGGGGGTTCTCTCTCTGCCCCCGACAGCCCCGAGCTGGGTCGGTCCCTCAGACCTGGCCAGGGGCAGCCCATCCCCCGGCGCCCTTCCCCGGGGCATCCAAGGGCAGGCTCGGCGCCAGCCCCACCACGCTCGCCACTGCCCGGCCATCGTCCTCCCTCGGGGGGCCTGGGCAGGACAGGGACCCGGCTGTGGGAGGCCTCCAGATCTCAGGCCTGGCACACCGTTTACCAGGCTGCTTCCTCCTCTGACGGGGGCCCAGCACACGCCCCAGGAGACTTGGCAGCCGCCCCCAGGGCTCTATCCTCTGGAACTCGTCCCCTTGGAAGGGGCCTGGCCCAGGTGCCAGGTTCGGCTGGTCGGCCAGCCTCCTTTGGAGAAAGCAGGCAAGCCGAGCCAGGCTTGCAGTGGCCCTGGCGTGACACCTGCCACCTCAGGCAGAGGGCCTCCCGCGTGCCCTCCATGGCGGGTTTCTCCCCGGAGCCGTGGCCTGGGCACTAGGAAGGCCGGGCCTCCCCGACTCCCGGGAGGAGGGGCTAGCCCAGTTGCGCCCTGGCCCCCAAACCCTCTGGTGCCATCTGCCTGTCTCGGCACTTCTGACTCCACAGAGCCTTTCCTACATCTGGGCTGCCTGCCGTGGCAAAGTGCAGGCGTGGGGTGAGGCCATGGCTTTGTCTTTCCAGGAAAAAATGAGCCCCTGGCCGAAGCAGCAGGCCCAGGCAGAGCCTTGAGCTTGAAGCCCAGTAGGTCTGTGGCCCTCAGGGCCAGAGCCATGCTTTCAAGGCAGGGAAGCGGCCTGCAAGCTGAGTGGGAGTGGGGGAGGGGAGGGAGACAGCTGAAGCCGAGTCCAGAAGGGCGGCGATGGAAGAGCTGCAGCTGGGTCAGAGCCTGGAGGGAGGGCGGGGCCTTCACTGAGGAACCCCCCCCCCCAGGCCAGCCCTAGGCCCCGGCGGTCGCGCATGCGCCCTTGGCCTGTGCGGTGTGTGGGGGGTTGAACCCAAGCCCGCAGGGCTCCCGGAGCGGCCAGAGAAAGAAGGGCCCATGGAGAGGTAGGCGAGGTGGGCAGGGGGCGCCACCTTACTCTCCTCAGCTCCCTGAGGGAGAGAGAGAGAGACAGAGACAGAGAGAGAGATCCCTGACCTCTGAGTCTCTGCCTCCACCGCTGGCTGGTGCCAACTCACGCGCCATCCCACTTCCAGCCATCACCCCCACGCCTGCCCCGGGGCCAGCCCCACCACAGAGAGGCCGGTTGGTTCCTGCTCACCTCTGTGCCGTCCCTTCCCGACCTGACCCCAGTGCAGGGGATAAGCTTCAGACAAGTCTTTCCATGTCCCTCTGCATGACAATAGACTTCCTCCCCTCTCCCATTCCACAGGCCCACCCACCCGGGACATCCACCTTTGTCATTAGCTCAGGAGAGGATGCAAGATGAGAATCTCTGCTATTGTGTGGGGAGACTCAGTTTCCCGGGTTTCCCCCATGGACACATGTTCTTCAGCTGGGTCTGATTTTCTCCAGACAAGCTGTCTTGGGAAGGATTTGGCCAGCCCTAAGAACCTGAAGGGAAAGGGCGGAGGGGGGTTCTCTCTCTGCCCCCGACAGCCCCGAGCTGGGTCGGTCCCTCAGACCTGGCCAGGGGCAGCCCATCCCCCGGCGCCCTTCCCCGGGGCATCCAAGGGCAGGCTCGGCGCCAGCCCCACCACGCTCGCCACTGCCCGACCATCGTCCTCCCTCGGGGGGCCTGGGCAGGACAGGGACCCGGCTGTGGGAGGCCTCCAGATCTCAGGCCTGGCACACCGTTTACCAGGCTGCTTCCTCCTCTGACGGGGGCCCAGCACACGCCCCAGGAGACTTGGCAGCCGCCCCCAGGGCTCTATCCTCTGGAACTCGTCCCCTTGGAAGGGGCCTGGCCCAGGTGCCAGGTTCGGCTGGTCGGCCAGCCTCCTTTGGAGAAAGCAGGCAAGCCGAGCCAGGCTTGCAGTGGCCCTGGCGTGACACCTGCCACCTCAGGCAGAGGGCCTCCCGCGTGCCCTCCATGGCGGGTTTCTCCCCGGAGCCGTGGCCTGGGCACTAGGAAGGCCGGGCCTCCCCGACTCCCGGGAGGAGGGGCTAGCCCAGTTGCGCCCTGGCCCCCAAACCCTCTGGTGCCATCTGCCTGTCTCGGCACTTCTGACTCCACAGAGCCTTTCCTACATCTGGGCTGCCTGCCGTGGCAAAGTGCAGGCGTGGGGTGAGGCCATGGCTTTGTCTTTCCAGGAAAAAATGAGCCCCTGGCCGAAGCAGCAGGCCCAGGCAGAGCCTTGAGCTTGAAGCCCAGTAGGTCTGTGGCCCTCAGGGCCAGAGCCATGCTTTCAAGGCAGGGAAGCGGCCTGCAAGCTGAGTGGGAGTGGGGGAGGGGAGGGAGACAGCTGAAGCCGAGTCCAGAAGGGCGGCGATGGAAGAGCTGCAGCTGGGTCAGAGCCTGGAGGGAGGGCGGGGCCTTCACTGGGGAACCCCCCCCCTCCCCCCCGAGGCCAGCCCTAGGCCCCGGCGGTCGCGCATGCGCCCTTGGCCTGTGCGGTGTGTGGGGGGTTGAACCCAAGCCCGCAGGGCTCCCGGAGCGGCCAAAGAAAGAAGGGCCCATGGAGAGGTAGGCGAGGTGGGCAGGGGGCGCCACCTTACTCTCCTCAGCTCCCTGAGGGAGAGAGAGAGAGACAGAGACAGAGAGAGAGATCCCTGACCTCTGAGTCTCTGCCTCCACCGCTGGCTGGTGCCAACTCACGCGCCATCCCACTTCCAGCCATCACCCCCACGCCTGCCCCGGGGCCAGCCCCACCACAGAGAGGCCGGTTGGTTCCTGCTCACCTCTGTGCCGTCCCTTCCCGACCTGACCCCAGTGCAGGGGATAAGCTTCAGACAAGTCTTTCCATGTCCCTCTGCATGACAATAGACTTCCTCCCCTCTCCCATTCCACAGGCCCACCCACCCGGGACATCCACCTTTGTCATTAGCTCAGGAGAGGATGCAAGATGAGAATCTCTGCTATTGTGTGGGGAGACTCAGTTTCCCGGGTTTCCCCCATGGACACATGTTCTTCAGCTGGGTCTGATTTTCTCCAGACAAGCTGTCTTGGGAAGGATTTGGCCAGCCCTAAGAACCTGAAGGGAAAGGGCGGAGGGGGGTTCTCTCTCTGCCCCCGACAGCCCCGAGCTGGGTCGGTCCCTCAGACCTGGCCAGGGGCAGCCCATCCCCCGGCGCCCTTCCCCGGGGCATCCAAGGGCAGGCTCGGCGCCAGCCCCACCCCGCTCGCCACTGCCCGACCATCGTCCTCCCTCGGGGGGCCTGGGCAGGACAGGGACCCGGCTGTGGGAGGCCTCCAGATCTCAGGCCTGGCACACCGTTTACCAGGCTGCTTCCTCCTCTGACGGGGGCCCAGCACACGCCCCAGGAGACTTGGCAGCCGCCCCCAGGGCTCTATCCTCTGGAACTCGTCCCCTTGGAAGGGGCCTGGCCCAGGTGCCAGGTTCGGCTGGTCGGCCAGCCTCCTTTGGAGAAAGCAGGCAAGCCGAGCCAGGCTTGCAGTGGCCCTGGCGTGACACCTGCCACCTCAGGCAGAGGGCCTCCCGCGTGCCCTCCATGGCGGGTTTCTCCCCGGAGCCGTGGCCTGGGCACTAGGAAGGCCGGGCCTCCCCGACTCCCGGGAGGAGGGGCTAGCCCAGTTGCGCCCTGGCCCCCAAACCCTCTGGTGCCATCTGCCTGTCTCGGCACTTCTGACTCCACAGAGCCTTTCCTACATCTGGGCTGCCTGCCGTGGCAAAGTGCAGGCGTGGGGTGAGGCCATGGCTTTGTCTTTCCAGGAAAAAATGAGCCCCTGGCCGAAGCAGCAGGCCCAGGCAGAGCCTTGAGCTTGAAGCCCAGTAGGTCTGTGGCCCTCAGGGCCAGAGCCATGCTTTCAAGGCAGGGAAGCGGCCTGCAAGCTGAGTGGGAGTGGGGGAGGGGAGGGAGACAGCTGAAGCCGAGTCCAGAAGGGCGGCGATGGAAGAGCTGCAGCTGGGTCAGAGCCTGGAGGGAGGGCGGGGACTTCACTGAGGACCCCCCCGCCCCCCGAGGCCAGCCCTAGGCCCCGGCGGTCGCGCATGCGCCCTTGGCCTGTGCGGTGTGTGGGGGGTTGAACCCAAGCCCGCAGGGCTCCCGGAGCGGCCAGAGAAAGAAGGGCCCATGGAGAGGTAGGCGAGGTGGGCAGGGGGCGCCACCTTACTCTCCTCAGCTCCCTGAGGGAGAGAGAGAGAGACAGAGACAGAGAGAGAGATCCCTGACCTCTGAGTCTCTGCCTCCACCGCTGGCTGGTGCCAACTCACGCGCCATCCCACTTCCAGCCATCACCCCCACGCCTGCCCCGGGGCCAGCCCCACCACAGAGAGGCCGGTTGGTTCCTGCTCACCTCTGTGCCGTCCCTTCCCGACCTGACCCCAGTGCAGGGGATAAGCTTCAGACAAGTCTTTCCATGTCCCTCTGCATGACAATAGACTTCCTCCCCTCTCCCATTCCACAGGCCCACCCACCCGGGACATCCACCTTTGTCATTAGCTCAGGAGAGGATGCAAGATGAGAATCTCTGCTATTGTGTGGGGAGACTCAGTTTCCCGGGTTTCCCCCATGGACACATGTTCTTCAGCTGGGTCTGATTTTCTCCAGACAAGCTGTCTTGGGAAGGATTTGGCCAGCCCTAAGAACCTGAAGGGAAAGGGCGGAGGGGGGTTCTCTCTCTGCCCCCGACAGCCCCGAGCTGGGTCGGTCCCTCAGACCTGGCCAGGGGCAGCCCATCCCCCGGCGCCCTTCCCCGGGGCATCCAAGGGCAGGCTCGGCGCCAGCCCCACCCCGCTCGCCACTGCCCGACCATCGTCCTCCCTCGGGGGGCCTGGGCAGGACAGGGACCCAGCTGTGGGAGGCCTCCAGATCTCAGGCCTGGCACACCGTTTACCAGGCTGCTTCCTCCTCTGACGGGGGCCCAGCACACGCCCCAGGAGACTTGGCAGCCGCCCCCAGGGCTCTATCCTCTGGAACTCGTCCCCTTGGAAGGGGCCTGGCCCAGGTGCCAGGTTCGGCTGGTCGGCCAGCCTCCTTTGGAGAAAGCAGGCAAGCCGAGCCAGGCTTGCAGTGGCCCTGGCGTGACACCTGCCACCTCAGGCAGAGGGCCTCCCGCGTGCCCTCCATGGCGGGTTTCTCCCCGGAGCCGTGGCCTGGGCACTAGGAAGGCCGGGCCTCCCCGACTCCCGCGAGGAGGGGCTAGCCCAGTTGCGCCCTGGCCCCCAAACCCTCTGGTGCCATCTGCCTGTCTCGGCACTTCTGACTCCACAGAGCCTTTCCTACATCTGGGCTGCCTGCCGTGGCAAAGTGCAGGCGTGGGGTGAGGCCATGGCTTTGTCTTTCCAGGAAAAAATGAGCCCCTGGCCGAAGCAGCAGGC
Source organism: Diceros bicornis minor (assembly GCF_020826845.1). NCBI lineage: Eukaryota > Metazoa > Chordata > Mammalia > Perissodactyla > Rhinocerotidae > Diceros > Diceros bicornis. The sequence goes on from NW_026691783.1 coordinate 18,410, forward strand.
CCAGGCAGAGCCTTGAGCTTGAAGCCCAGTAGGTCTGTGGCCCTCAGGGCCAGAGCCATGCTTTCAAGGCAGGGAAGCGGCCTGCAAGCTGAGTGGGAGTGGGGGAGGGGAGGGAGACAGCTGAAGCCGAGTCCAGAAGGGCGGCGATGGAAGAGCTGCAGCTGGGTCAGAGCCTGGAGGGAGGGCGGGGACTTCACTGAGGACCCCCCCGCCCCCCGAGGCCAGCCCTAGGCCCCGGCGGTCGCGCATGCGCCCTTGGCCTGTGCGGTGTGTGGGGGGTTGAACCCAAGCCCGCAGGGCTCCCGGAGCGGCCAGAGAAAGAAGGGCCCATGGAGAGGTAGGCGAGGTGGGCAGGGGGCGCCACCTTACTCTCCTCAGCTCCCTGAGGGAGAGAGAGAGAGACAGAGACAGAGAGAGAGATCCCTGACCTCTGAGTCTCTGCCTCCACCGCTGGCTGGTGCCAACTCACGCGCCATCCCACTTCCAGCCATCACCCCCACGCCTGCCCCGGGGCCAGCCCCACCACAGAGAGGCCGGTTGGTTCCTGCTCACCTCTGTGCCGTCCCTTCCCGACCTGACCCCAGTGCAGGGGATAAGCTTCAGACAAGTCTTTCCATGTCCCTCTGCATGACAATAGACTTCCTCCCCTCTCCCATTCCACAGGCCCACCCACCCGGGACATCCACCTTTGTCATTAGCTCAGGAGAGGATGCAAGATGAGAATCTCTGCTATTGTGTGGGGAGACTCAGTTTCCCGGGTTTCCCCCATGGACACATGTTCTTCAGCTGGGTCTGATTTTCTCCAGACAAGCTGTCTTGGGAAGGATTTGGCCAGCCCTAAGAACCTGAAGGGAAAGGGCGGAGGGGGGTTCTCTCTCTGCCCCCGACAGCCCCGAGCTGGGTCGGTCCCTCAGACCTGGCCAGGGGCAGCCCATCCCCCGGCGCCCTTCCCCGGGGCATCCAAGGGCAGGCTCGGCGCCAGCCCCACCCCGCTCGCCACTGCCCGACCATCGTCCTCCCTCGGGGGGCCTGGGCAGGACAGGGACCCGGCTGTGGGAGGCCTCCAGATCTCAGGCCTGGCACACCGTTTACCAGGCTGCTTCCTCCTCTGACGGGGGCCCAGCACACGCCCCAGGAGACTTGGCAGCCGCCCCCAGGGCTCTATCCTCTGGAACTCGTCCCCTTGGAAGGGGCCTGGCCCAGGTGCCAGGTTCGGCTGGTCGGCCAGCCTCCTTTGGAGAAAGCAGGCAAGCCGAGCCAGGCTTGCAGTGGCCCTGGCGTGACACCTGCCACCTCAGGCAGAGGGCCTCCCGCGTGCCCTCCATGGCGGGTTTCTCCCCGGAGCCGTGGCCTGGGCACTAGGAAGGCCGGGCCTCCCCGACTCCCGCGAGGAGGGGCTAGCCCACTTGCGCCCTGGCCCCCAAACCCTCTGGTGCCATCTGCCTGTCTCGGCACTTCTGACTCCACAGAGCCTTTCCTACATCTGGGCTGCCTGCCGTGGCAAAGTGCAGGCGTGGGGTGTGGCCATGGCTTTGTCTTTCCAGGAAAAAATGAGCCCCTGGCCGAAGCAGCAGGCCCAGGCAGAGCCTTGAGCTTGAAGCCCAGTAGGTCTGTGGCCCTCAGGGCCAGAGCCATGCTTTCAAGGCAGGGAAGCGGCCTGCAAGCTGAGTGGGAGTGGGGGAGGGGAGGGAGACAGCTGAAGCCGAGTCCAGAAGGGCGGCGATGGAAGAGCTGCAGCTGGGTCAGAGCCTGGAGGGAGGGCGGGGACTTCACTGAGGACCCCCCCGCCCCCCGAGGCCAGCCCTAGGCCCCGGCGGTCGCGCATGCGCCCTTGGCCTGTGCGGTGTGTGGGGGGTTGAACCCAAGCCCGCAGGGCTCCCGGAGCGGCCAGAGAAAGAAGGGCCCATGGAGAGGTAGGCGAGGTGGGCAGGGGGCGCCACCTTACTCTCCTCAGCTCCCTGAGGGAGAGAGAGAGAGACAGAGACAGAGAGAGAGATCCCTGACCTCTGAGTCTCTGCCTCCACCGCTGGCTGGTGCCAACTCACGCGCCATCCCACTTCCAGCCATCACCCCCACGCCTGCCCCGGGGCCAGCCCCACCACAGAGAGGCCGGTTGGTTCCTGCTCACCTCTGTGCCGTCCCTTCCCGACCTGACCCCAGTGCAGGGGATAAGCTTCAGACAAGTCTTTCCATGTCCCTCTGCATGACAATAGACTTCCTCCCCTCTCCCATTCCACAGGCCCACCCACCCGGGACATCCACCTTTGTCATTAGCTCAGGAGAGGATGCAAGATGAGAATCTCTGCTATTGTGTGGGGAGACTCAGTTTCCCGGGTTTCCCCCATGGACACATGTTCTTCAGCTGGGTCTGATTTTCTCCAGACAAGCTGTCTTGGGAAGGATTTGGCCAGCCCTAAGAACCTGAAGGGAAAGGGCGGAGGGGGGTTCTCTCTCTGCCCCCGACAGCCCCGAGCTGGGTCGGTCCCTCAGACCTGGCCAGGGGCAGCCCATCCCCCGGCGCCCTTCCCCGGGGCATCCAAGGGCAGGCTCGGCGCCAGCCCCACCCCGCTCGCCACTGCCCGACCATCGTCCTCCCTCGGGGGGCCTGGGCAGGACAGGGACCCGGCTGTGGGAGGCCTCCAGATCTCAGGCCTGGCACACCGTTTACCAGGCTGCTTCCTCCTCTGACGGGGGCCCAGCACACGCCCCAGGAGACTTGGCAGCCGCCCCCAGGGCTCTATCCTCTGGAACTCGTCCCCTTGGAAGGGGCCTGGCCCAGGTGCCAGGTTCGGCTGGTCGGCCAGCCTCCTTTGGAGAAAGCAGGCAAGCCGAGCCAGGCTTGCAGTGGCCCTGGCGTGACACCTGCCACCTCAGGCAGAGGGCCTCCCGCGTGCCCTCCATGGCGGGTTTCTCCCCGGAGCCGTGGCCTGGGCACTAGGAAGGCCGGGCCTCCCCGACTCCCGCGAGGAGGGGCTAGCCCAGTTGCGCCCTGGCCCCCAAACCCTCTGGTGCCATCTGCCTGTCTCGGCACTTCTGACTCCACAGAGCCTTTCCTACATCTGGGCTGCCTGCCGTGGCAAAGTGCAGGCGTGGGGTGAGGCCATGGCTTTGTCTTTCCAGGAAAAAATGAGCCCCTGGCCGAAGCAGCAGGCCCAGGCAGAGCCTTGAGCTTGAAGCCCAGTAGGTCTGTGGCCCTCAGGGCCAGAGCCATGCTTTCAAGGCAGGGAAGCGGCCTGCAAGCTGAGTGGGAGTGGGGGAGGGGAGGGAGACAGCTGAAGCCGAGTCCAGAAGGGCGGCGATGGAAGAGCTGCAGCTGGGTCAGAGCCTGGAGGGAGGGCGGGGACTTCACTGAGGACCCCCCCGCCCCCCGAGGCCAGCCCTAGGCCCCGGCGGTCGCGCATGCGCCCTTGGCCTGTGCGGTGTGTGGGGGGTTGAACCCAAGCCCGCAGGGCTCCCGGAGCGGCCAGAGAAAGAAGGGCCCATGGAGAGGTAGGCGAGGTGGGCAGGGGGCGCCACCTTACTCTCCTCAGCTCCCTGAGGGAGAGAGAGAGAGACAGAGACAGAGAGAGAGATCCCTGACCTCTGAGTCTCTGCCTCCACCGCTGGCTGGTGCCAACTCACGCGCCATCCCACTTCCAGCCATCACCCCCACGCCTGCCCCGGGGCCAGCCCCACCACAGAGAGGCCGGTTGGTTCCTGCTCACCTCTGTGCCGTCCCTTCCCGACCTGACCCCAGTGCAGGGGATAAGCTTCAGACAAGTCTTTCCATGTCCCTCTGCATGACAATAGACTTCCTCCCCTCTCCCATTCCACAGGCCCACCCACCCGGGACATCCACCTTTGTCATTAGCTCAGGAGAGGATGCAAGATGAGAATCTCTGCTATTGTGTGGGGAGACTCAGTTTCCCGGGTTTCCCCCATGGACACATGTTCTTCAGCTGGGTCTGATTTTCTCCAGACAAGCTGTCTTGGGAAGGATTTGGCCAGCCCTAAGAACCTGAAGGGAAAGGGCGGAGGGGGGTTCTCTCTCTGCCCCCGACAGCCCCGAGCTGGGTCGGTCCCTCAGACCTGGCCAGGGGCAGCCCATCCCCCGGCGCCCTTCCCCGGGGCATCCAAGGGCAGGCTCGGCGCCAGCCCCACCCCGCTCGCCACTGCCCGACCATCGTCCTCCCTCGGGGGGCCTGGGCAGGACAGGGACCCGGCTGTGGGAGGCCTCCAGATCTCAGGCCTGGCACACCGTTTACCAGGCTGCTTCCTCCTCTGACGGGGGCCCAGCACACGCCCCAGGAGACTTGGCAGCCGCCCCCAGGGCTCTATCCTCTGGAACTCGTCCCCTTGGAAGGGGCCTGGCCCAGGTGCCAGGTTCGGCTGGTCGGCCAGCCTCCTTTGGAGAAAGCAGGCAAGCCGAGCCAGGCTTGCAGTGGCCCTGGCGTGACACCTGCCACCTCAGGCAGAGGGCCTCCCGCGTGCCCTCCATGGCGGGTTTCTCCCCGGAGCCGTGGCCTGGGCACTAGGAAGGCCGGGCCTCCCCGACTCCCGCGAGGAGGGGCTAGCCCACTTGCGCCCTGGCCCCCAAACCCTCTGGTGCCATCTGCCTGTCTCGGCACTTCTGACTCCACAGAGCCTTTCCTACATCTGGGCTGCCTGCCGTGGCAAAGTGCAGGCGTGGGGTGAGGCCATGGCTTTGTCTTTCCAGGAAAAAATGAGCCCCTGGCCGAAGCAGCAGGCCCAGGCAGAGCCTTGAGCTTGAAGCCCAGTAGGTCTGTGGCCCTCAGGGCCAGAGCCATGCTTTCAAGGCAGGGAAGCGGCCTGCAAGCTGAGTGGGAGTGGGGGAGGGGAGGGAGACAGCTGAAGCCGAGTCCAGAAGGGCGGCGATGGAAGAGCTGCAGCTGGGTCAGAGCCTGGAGGGAGGGCGGGGACTTCACTGAGGACCCCCCCGCCCCCCGAGGCCAGCCCTAGGCCCCGGCGGTCGCGCATGCGCCCTTGGCCTGTGCGGTGTGTGGGGGGTTGAACCCAAGCCCGCAGGGCTCCCGGAGCGGCCAGAGAAAGAAGGGCCCATGGAGAGGTAGGCGAGGTGGGCAGGGGGCGCCACCTTACTCTCCTCAGCTCCCTGAGGGAGAGAGAGAGAGACAGAGACAGAGAGAGAGATCCCTGACCTCTGAGTCTCTGCCTCCACCGCTGGCTGGTGCCAACTCACGCGCCATCCCACTTCCAGCCATCACCCCCACGCCTGCCCCGGGGCCAGCCCCACCACAGAGAGGCCGGTTGGTTCCTGCTCACCTCTGTGCCGTCCCTTCCCGACCTGACCCCAGTGCAGGGGATAAGCTTCAGACAAGTCTTTCCATGTCCCTCTGCATGACAATAGACTTCCTCCCCTCTCCCATTCCACAGGCCCACCCACCCGGGACATCCACCTTTGTCATTAGCTCAGGAGAGGATGCAAGATGAGAATCTCTGCTATTGTGTGGGGAGACTCAGTTTCCCGGGTTTCCCCCATGGACACATGTTCTTCAGCTGGGTCTGATTTTCTCCAGACAAGCTGTCTTGGGAAGGATTTGGCCAGCCCTAAGAACCTGAAGGGAAAGGGCGGAGGGGGGTTCTCTCTCTGCCCCCGACAGCCCCGAGCTGGGTCGGTCCCTCAGACCTGGCCAGGGGCAGCCCATCCCCCGGCGCCCTTCCCCGGGGCATCCAAGGGCAGGCTCGGCGCCAGCCCCACCCCGCTCGCCACTGCCCGACCATCGTCCTCCCTCGGGGGGCCTGGGCAGGACAGGGACCCGGCTGTGGGAGGCCTCCAGATCTCAGGCCTGGCACACCGTTTACCAGGCTGCTTCCTCCTCTGACGGGGGCCCAGCACACGCCCCAGGAGACTTGGCAGCCGCCCCCAGGGCTCTATCCTCTGGAACTCGTCCCCTTGGAAGGGGCCTGGCCCAGGTGCCAGGTTCGGCTGGTCGGCCAGCCTCCTTTGGAGAAAGCAGGCAAGCCGAGCCAGGCTTGCAGTGGCCCTGGCGTGACACCTGCCACCTCAGGCAGAGGGCCTCCCGCGTGCCCTCCATGGCGGGTTTCTCCCCGGAGCCGTGGCCTGGGCACTAGGAAGGCCGGGCCTCCCCGACTCCCGCGAGGAGGGGCTAGCCCAGTTGCGCCCTGGCCCCCAAACCCTCTGGTGCCATCTGCCTGTCTCGGCACTTCTGACTCCACAGAGCCTTTCCTACATCTGGGCTGCCTGCCGTGGCAAAGTGCAGGCGTGGGGTGAGGCCATGGCTTTGTCTTTCCAGGAAAAAATGAGCCCCTGGCCGAAGCAGCAGGCCCAGGCAGAGCCTTGAGCTTGAAGCCCAGTAGGTCTGTGGCCCTCAGGGCCAGAGCCATGCTTTCAAGGCAGGGAAGCGGCCTGCAAGCTGAGTGGGAGTGGGGGAGGGGAGGGAGACAGCTGAAGCCGAGTCCAGAAGGGCGGCGATGGAAGAGCTGCAGCTGGGTCAGAGCCTGGAGGGAGGGCGGGGACTTCACTGAGGACCCCCCCGCCCCCCGAGGCCAGCCCTAGGCCCCGGCGGTCGCGCATGCGCCCTTGGCCTGTGCGGTGTGTGGGGGGTTGAACCCAAGCCCGCAGGGCTCCCGGAGCGGCCAGAGAAAGAAGGGCCCATGGAGAGGTAGGCGAGGTGGGCAGGGGGCGCCACCTTACTCTCCTCAGCTCCCTGAGGGAGAGAGAGAGAGACAGAGACAGAGAGAGAGATCCCTGACCTCTGAGTCTCTGCCTCCACCGCTGGCTGGTGCCAACTCACGCGCCATCCCACTTCCAGCCATCACCCCCACGCCTGCCCCGGGGCCAGCCCCACCACAGAGAGGCCGGTTGGTTCCTGCTCACCTCTGTGCCGTCCCTTCCCGACCTGACCCCAGTGCAGGGGATAAGCTTCAGACAAGTCTTTCCATGTCCCTCTGCATGACAATAGACTTCCTCCCCTCTCCCATTCCACAGGCCCACCCACCCGGGACATCCACCTTTGTCATTAGCTCAGGAGAGGATGCAAGATGAGAATCTCTGCTATTGTGTGGGGAGACTCAGTTTCCCGGGTTTCCCCCATGGACACATGTTCTTCAGCTGGGTCTGATTTTCTCCAGACAAGCTGTCTTGGGAAGGATTTGGCCAGCCCTAAGAACCTGAAGGGAAAGGGCGGAGGGGGGTTCTCTCTCTGCCCCCGACAGCCCCGAGCTGGGTCGGTCCCTCAGACCTGGCCAGGGGCAGCCCATCCCCCGGCGCCCTTCCCCGGGGCATCCAAGGGCAGGCTCGGCGCCAGCCCCACCCCGCTCGCCACTGCCCGACCATCGTCCTCCCTCGGGGGGCCTGGGCAGGACAGGGACCCGGCTGTGGGAGGCCTCCAGATCTCAGGCCTGGCACACCGTTTACCAGGCTGCTTCCTCCTCTGACGGGGGCCCAGCACACGCCCCAGGAGACTTGGCAGCCGCCCCCAGGGCTCTATCCTCTGGAACTCGTCCCCTTGGAAGGGGCCTGGCCCAGGTGCCAGGTTCGGCTGGTCGGCCAGCCTCCTTTGGAGAAAGCAGGCAAGCCGAGCCAGGCTTGCAGTGGCCCTGGCGTGACACCTGCCACCTCAGGCAGAGGGCCTCCCGCGTGCCCTCCATGGCGGGTTTCTCCCCGGAGCCGTGGCCTGGGCACTAGGAAGGCCGGGCCTCCCCGACTCCCGCGAGGAGGGGCTAGCCCAGTTGCGCCCTGGCCCCCAAACCCTCTGGTGCCATCTGCCTGTCTCGGCACTTCTGACTCCACAGAGCCTTTCCTACATCTGGGCTGCCTGCCGTGGCAAAGTGCAGGCGTGGGGTGAGGCCATGGCTTTGTCTTTCCAGGAAAAAATGAGCCCCTGGCCGAAGCAGCAGGCCCAGGCAGAGCCTTGAGCTTGAAGCCCAGTAGGTCTGTGGCCCTCAGGGCCAGAGCCATGCTTTCAAGGCAGGGAAGCGGCCTGCAAGCTGAGTGGGAGTGGGGGAGGGGAGGGAGACAGCTGAAGCCGAGTCCAGAAGGGCGGCGATGGAAGAGCTGCAGCTGGGTCAGAGCCTGGAGGGAGGGCGGGGACTTCACTGAGGACCCCCCCGCCCCCCGAGGCCAGCCCTAGGCCCCGGCGGTCGCGCATGCGCCCTTGGCCTGTGCGGTGTGTGGGGGGTTGAACCCAAGCCCGCAGGGCTCCCGGAGCGGCCAGAGAAAGAAGGGCCCATGGAGAGGTAGGCGAGGTGGGCAGGGGGCGCCACCTTACTCTCCTCAGCTCCCTGAGGGAGAGAGAGAGAGACAGAGACAGAGAGAGAGATCCCTGACCTCTGAGTCTCTGCCTCCACCGCTGGCTGGTGCCAACTCACGCGCCATCCCACTTCCAGCCATCACCCCCACGCCTGCCCCGGGGCCAGCCCCACCACAGAGAGGCCGGTTGGTTCCTGCTCACCTCTGTGCCGTCCCTTCCCGACCTGACCCCAGTGCAGGGGATAAGCTTCAGACAAGTCTTTCCATGTCCCTCTGCATGACAATAGACTTCCTCCCCTCTCCCATTCCACAGGCCCACCCACCCGGGACATCCACCTTTGTCATTAGCTCAGGAGAGGATGCAAGATGAGAATCTCTGCTATTGTGTGGGGAGACTCAGTTTCCCGGGTTTCCCCCATGGACACATGTTCTTCAGCTGGGTCTGATTTTCTCCAGACAAGCTGTCTTGGGAAGGATTTGGCCAGCCCTAAGAACCTGAAGGGAAAGGGCGGAGGGGGGTTCTCTCTCTGCCCCCGACAGCCCCGAGCTGGGTCGGTCCCTCAGACCTGGCCAGGGGCAGCCCATCCCCCGGCGCCCTTCCCCGGGGCATCCAAGGGCAGGCTCGGCGCCAGCCCCACCCCGCTCGCCACTGCCCGACCATCGTCCTCCCTCGGGGGGCCTGGGCAGGACAGGGACCCGGCTGTGGGAGGCCTCCAGATCTCAGGCCTGGCACACCGTTTACCAGGCTGCTTCCTCCTCTGACGGGGGCCCAGCACACGCCCCAGGAGACTTGGCAGCCGCCCCCAGGGCTCTATCCTCTGGAACTCGTCCCCTTGGAAGGGGCCTGGCCCAGGTGCCAGGTTCGGCTGGTCGGCCAGCCTCCTTTGGAGAAAGCAGGCAAGCCGAGCCAGGCTTGCAGTGGCCCTGGCGTGACACCTGCCACCTCAGGCAGAGGGCCTCCCGCGTGCCCTCCATGGCGGGTTTCTCCCCGGAGCCGTGGCCTGGGCACTAGGAAGGCCGGGCCTCCCCGACTCCCGCGAGGAGGGGCTAGCCCAGTTGCGCCCTGGCCCCCAAACCCTCTGGTGCCATCTGCCTGTCTCGGCACTTCTGACTCCACAGAGCCTTTCCTACATCTGGGCTGCCTGCCGTGGCAAAGTGCAGGCGTGGGGTGAGGCCATGGCTTTGTCTTTCCAGGAAAAAATGAGCCCCTGGCCGAAGCAGCAGGCCCAGGCAGAGCCTTGAGCTTGAAGCCCAGTAGGTCTGTGGCCCTCAGGGCCAGAGCCATGCTTTCAAGGCAGGGAAGCGGCCTGCAAGCTGAGTGGGAGTGGGGGAGGGGAGGGAGACAGCTGAAGCCGAGTCCAGAAGGGCGGCGATGGAAGAGCTGCAGCTGGGTCAGAGCCTGGAGGGAGGGCGGGGACTTCACTGAGGACCCCCCCGCCCCCCGAGGCCAGCCCTAGGCCCCGGCGGTCGCGCATGCGCCCTTGGCCTGTGCGGTGTGTGGGGGGTTGAACCCAAGCCCGCAGGGCTCCCGGAGCGGCCAGAGAAAGAAGGGCCCATGGAGAGGTAGGCGAGGTGGGCAGGGGGCGCCACCTTACTCTCCTCAGCTCCCTGAGGGAGAGAGAGAGAGACAGAGACAGAGAGAGAGATCCCTGACCTCTGAGTCTCTGCCTCCACCGCTGGCTGGTGCCAACTCACGCGCCATCCCACTTCCAGCCATCACCCCCACGCCTGCCCCGGGGCCAGCCCCACCACAGAGAGGCCGGTTGGTTCCTGCTCACCTCTGTGCCGTCCCTTCCCGACCTGACCCCAGTGCAGGGGATAAGCTTCAGACAAGTCTTTCCATGTCCCTCTGCATGACAATAGACTTCCTCCCCTCTCCCATTCCACAGGCCCACCCACCCGGGACATCCACCTTTGTCATTAGCTCAGGAGAGGATGCAAGATGAGAATCTCTGCTATTGTGTGGGGAGACTCAGTTTCCCGGGTTTCCCCCATGGACACATGTTCTTCAGCTGGGTCTGATTTTCTCCAGACAAGCTGTCTTGGGAAGGATTTGGCCAGCCCTAAGAACCTGAAGGGAAAGGGCGGAGGGGGGTTCTCTCTCTGCCCCCGACAGCCCCGAGCTGGGTCGGTCCCTCAGACCTGGCCAGGGGCAGCCCATCCCCCGGCGCCCTTCCCCGGGGCATCCAAGGGCAGGCTCGGCGCCAGCCCCACCCCGCTCGCCACTGCCCGACCATCGTCCTCCCTCGGGGGGCCTGGGCAGGACAGGGACCCGGCTGTGGGAGGCCTCCAGATCTCAGGCCTGGCACACCGTTTACCAGGCTGCTTCCTCCTCTGACGGGGGCCCAGCACACGCCCCAGGAGACTTGGCAGCCGCCCCCAGGGCTCTATCCTCTGGAACTCGTCCCCTTGGAAGGGGCCTGGCCCAGGTGCCAGGTTCGGCTGGTCGGCCAGCCTCCTTTGGAGAAAGCAGGCAAGCCGAGCCAGGCTTGCAGTGGCCCTGGCGTGACACCTGCCACCTCAGGCAGAGGGCCTCCCGCGTGCCCTCCATGGCGGGTTTCTCCCCGGAGCCGTGGCCTGGGCACTAGGAAGGCCGGGCCTCCCCGACTCCCGGGAGGAGGGGCTAGCCCAGTTGCGCCCTGGCCCCCAAACCCTCTGGTGCCATCTGCCTGTCTCGGCACTTCTGACTCCACAGAGCCTTTCCTACATCTGGGCTGCCTGCCGTGGCAAAGTGCAGGCGTGGGGTGAGGCCATGGCTTTGTCTTTCCAGGAAAAAATGAGCCCCTGGCCGAAGCAGCAGGCCCAGGCAGAGCCTTGAGCTTGAAGCCCAGTAGGTCTGTGGCCCTCAGGGCCAGAGCCATGCTTTCAAGGCAGGGAAGCGGCCTGCAAGCTGAGTGGGAGTGGGGGAGGGGAGGGAGACAGCTGAAGCCGAGTCCAGAAGGGCGGCGATGGAAGAGCTGCAGCTGGGTCAGAGCCTGGAGGGAGGGCGGGGACTTCACTGAGGACCCCCCCGCCCCCCGAGGCCAGCCCTAGGCCCCGGCGGTCGCGCATGCGCCCTTGGCCTGTGCGGTGTGTGGGGGGTTGAACCCAAGCCCGCAGGGCTCCCGGAGCGGCCAGAGAAAGAAGGGCCCATGGAGAGGTAGGCGAGGTGGGCAGGGGGCGCCACCTTACTCTCCTCAGCTCCCTGAGGGAGAGAGAGAGAGACAGAGACAGAGAGAGAGATCCCTGACCTCTGAGTCTCTGCCTCCACCGCTGGCTGGTGCCAACTCACGCGCCATCCCACTTCCAGCCATCACCCCCACGCCTGCCCCGGGGCCAGCCCCACCACAGAGAGGCCGGTGGGTTCCTGCTCACCTCTGTGCCGTCCCTTCCCGACCTGACCCCAGTGCAGGGGATAAGCTTCAGACAAGTCTTTCCATGTCCCTCTGCATGACAATAGACTTCCTCCCCTCTCCTATTCCACAGGCCCACCCACCCGGGACATCCACCTTTGTCATTAGCTCAGGAGAGGATGCAAGATGAGAATCTCTGCTATTGTGTGGGGAGACTCAGTTTCCCGGGTTTCCCCCATGGACACATGTTCTTCAGCTGGGTCTGATTTTCTCCAGACAAGCTGTCTTGGGAAGGATTTGGCCAGCCCTAAGAACCTGAAGGGAAAGGGCGGAGGGGGGTTCTCTCTCTGCCCCCGACAGCCCCGAGCTGGGTCGGTCCCTCAGACCTGGCCAGGGGCAGCCCATCCCCGGCGCCCTTCCCCGGGGCATCCAAGGGCAGGCTCGGCGCCAGCCCCACCCCGCTCGCCACTGCCCGACCATCGTCCTCCCTCGGGGGGCCTGGGCAGGACAGGGACCCGGCTGTGGGAGGCCTCCAGATCTCCGGCCTGGCACACCGTTTAGCAGGCTGCTTCCTCCTCTGACGGGGGCCCAGCACACGCCCCAGGAGACTTGGCAGCCGCCCCCAGGGCTCTAGCCTCTGGAACTCGTCCCCTTGGAAGGGGCCTGGCCCAGGTGCCAGGTTCGGCTGGTCGGCCAGCCTCCTTTGGAGAAAGCAGGCAAGCCGAGCCAGGCTTGCAGTGGCCCTGGCGTGACACCTGCCACCTCAGGCAGAGGGCCTCCCGCGTGCCCTCCATGGCGGGTTTCTCCCCGGAGCCGTGGCCTGGGCACTAGGAAGGCCGGGCCTCCCCGACTCCCGGGAGGAGGGGCTAGCCCAGTTGCGCCCTGGCCCCCAAACCCTCTGGTGCCATCTGCCTGTCTCGGCACTTCTGACTCCACAGAGCCTTTCCTACATCTGGGCTGCCTGCCGTGGCAAAGTGCAGGCGTGGGGTGAGGCCATGGCTTTGTCTTTCCAGGAAAAAATGAGCCCCTGGCCGAAGCAGCAGGCCCAGGCAGAGCCTTGAGCTTGAAGCCCAGTAGGTCTGTGGCCCTCAGGGCCAGAGCCATGCTTTCAAGGCAGGGAAGCGGCCTGCAAGCTGAGTGGGAGTGGGGGAGGGGAGGGAGACAGCTGAAGACGAGTCCAGAAGGGCGGCGATGGAAGAGCTGCAGCTGGGTCAGAGCCTGGAGGGAGGGCGGGGACTTCACTGAGGACCCCCCCGCCCCCCGAGGCCAGCCCTAGGCCCCGGCGGTCGCGCATGCGCCCTTGGCCTGTGCGGTGTGTGGGGGTTTGAACCCAAGCCCGCAGGGCTCCCGGAGCGGCCAGAGAAAGAAGGGCCCATGGAGAGGTAGGCGAGGTGGGCAGGGGGCGCCACCTTACTCTCCTCAGCTCCCTGAGGGAGAGAGAGAGAGACAGAGACAGAGAGAGAGATCCCTGACCTCTGAGTCTCTGCCTCCACCGCTGGCTGGTGCCAACTCACGCGCCATCCCACTTCCAGCCATCACCCCCACGCCTGCCCCGGGGCCAGCCCCACCACAGAGAGGCCGGTGGGTTCCTGCTCACCTCTGTGCCGTCCCTTCCCGACCTGACCCCAGTGCAGGGGATAAGCTTCAGACAAGTCTTTCCATGTCCCTCTGCATGACAATAGACTTCCTCCCCTCTCCTATTCCACAGGCCCACCCACCCGGGACATCCACCTTTGTCATTAGCTCAGGAGAGGATGCAAGATGAGAATCTCTGCTATTGTGTGGGGAGACTCAGTTTCCCGGGTTTCCCCCATGGACACATGTTCTTCAGCTGGGTCTGATTTTCTCCAGACAAGCTGTCTTGGGAAGGATTTGGCCAGCCCTAAGAACCTGAAGGGAAAGGGCGGAGGGGGGTTCTCTCTCTGCCCCCGACAGCCCCGAGCTGGGTCGGTCCCTCAGACCTGGCCAGGGGCAGCCCATCCCCCGGCGCCCTTCCCCGGGGCATCCAAGGGCAGGCTCGGCGCCAGCCCCACCCCGCTCGCCACTGCCCGACCATCGTCCTCCCTCGGGGGGCCTGGGCAGGACAGGGACCCGGCTGTGGGAGGCCTCCAGATCTCAGGCCTGGCACACCGTTTAGCAGGCTGCTTCCTCCTCTGACGGGGGCCCAGCACACGCCCCAGGAGACTTGGCAGCCGCCCCCAGGGCTCTATCCTCTGGAACTCGTCCCCTTGGAAGGGGCCTGGCCCAGGTGCCAGGTTCGGCTGGTCGGCCAGCCTCCTTTGGAGAAAGCAGGCAAGCCGAGCCAGGCTTGCAGTGGCCCTGGCGTGACACCTGCCACCTCAGGCAGAGGGCCTCCCGCGTGCCCTCCATGGCGGGTTTCTCCCCGGAGCCGTGGCCCGGGCACTAGGAAGGCCGGGCCTCCCCGACTCCCGGGAGGAGGGGCTAGCCCAGTTGCGCCCTGGCCCCCAAACCCTCTGGTGCCATCTGCCTGTCTCGGCACTTCTGACTCCACAGAGCCTTTCCTACATCTGGGCTGCCTGCCGTGGCAAAGTGCGGGCGTGGGGTGAGGCCATGGCTTTGTCTTTCCAGGAAAAAATGAGCCCCTGGCCGAAGCAGCAGGCCCAGGCAGAGCCTTGAGCTTGAAGCCCAGTAGGTCTGTGGCCCTCAGGGCCAGAGCCATGCTTTCAAGGCAGGGAAGCGGCCTGCAAGCTGAGTGGGAGTGGGGGAGGGGAGGGAGACAGCTGAAGCCGAGTCCAGAAGGGCGGCGATGGAAGAGCTGCAGCTGGGTCAGAGCCTGGAGGGAGGGCGGGGCCTTCACTGAGGACCCCCCCGCCCCCCGAGGCCAGCCCTAGGCCCCGGCGGTCGCGCATGCGCCCTTGGCCTGTGCGGTGTGTGGGGGCTTGAACCCAAGCCCGCAGGGCTCCCGGAGCGGCCAGAGAAAGAAGGGCCCATGGAGAGGTAGGCGAGGTGGGCAGGGGGCGCCACCTTACTCTCCTCAGCTCCCTGAGGGAGAGAGAGAGAGACAGAGACAGAGAGAGAGAGATCCCTGACCTCTGAGTCTCTGCCTCCACCGCTGGCTGGTGCCAACTCACGCGCCATCCCACTTCCAGCCATCACCCCCACGCCTGCCCCGGGGCCAGCCCCACAACAGAGAGGCCGGTGGGTTCCTGCTCACCTCTGTGCCGTCCCTTCCCGACCTGACCCCAGTGCAGGGGATAAGCTTCAGACAAGTCTTTCCATGTCCCTCTGCATGACAATAGACTTCCTCCCCTCTCCCATTCCACAGGCCCACCCACCCGGGACATCCACCTTTGTCATTAGCTCAGGAGAGGATGCAAGATGAGAATCTCTGCTATTGTGTGGGGAGACTCAGTTTCCCGGGTTTCCCCCATGGACACATGTTCTTCAGCTGGGTCTGATTTTCTCCAGACAAGCTGTCTTGGGAAGGATTTGGCCAGCCCTAAGAACCTGAAGGGAAAGGGCGGAGGGGGGTTCTCTCTCTGCCCCCGACAGCCCCGAGCTGGGTCGGTCCCTCAGACCTGGCCAGGGGCAGCCCATCCCCCGGCGCCCTTCCCCGGGGCATCCAAGGGCAGGCTCGGCGCCAGCCCCACCCCGCTCGCCACTGCCCGACCATCGTCCTCCCTCGGGGGGCCTGGGCAGGACAGGGAACCGGCTGTGGGAGGCCTCCAGATCTCAGGCCTGGCACACCGTTTAGCAGGCTGCTTCCTCCTCTGACGGGGGCCCAGCACACGCCCCAGGAGACTTGGCAGCCGCCCCCAGGGCTCTAGCCTCTGGAACTCGTCCCCTTGGAAGGGGCCTGGCCCAGGTGCCAGGTTCGGCTGGTCGGCCAGCCTCCTTTGGAGAAAGCAGGCAAGCCGAGCCAGGCTTGCAGTGGCCCTGGCGTGACACCTGCCACCTCAGGCAGAGGGCCTCCCGCGTGCCCTCCATGGCGGGTTTCTCCCCGGAGCCGTGGCCTGGGCACTAGGAAGGCCGGGCCTCCCCGACTCCCGGGAGGAGGGGCTAGCCCAGTTGCGCCCTGGCCCCCAAACCCTCTGGTGCCATCTGCCTGTCTCGGCACTTCTGACTCCACAGAGCCTTTCCTACATCTGGGCTGCCTGCCGTGGCAAAGTGCGGGCGTGGGGTGAGGCCATGGCTTTGTCTTTCCAGGAAAAAATGAGCCCCTGGCCGAAGCAGCAGGCCCAGGCAGAGCCTTGAGCTTGAAGCCCAGTAGGTCTGTGGCCCTCAGGGCCAGAGCCATGCTTTCAAGGCAGGGAAGCGGCCTGCAAGCTGAGTGGGAGTGGGGGAGGGGAGGGAGACAGCTGAAGCCGAGTCCAGAAGGGCGGCGATGGAAGAGCTGCAGCTGGGTCAGAGCCTGGAGGGAGGGCGGGGACTTCACTGAGGACCCCCCCGCCCCCCGAGGCCAGCCCTAGGCCCCGGCGGTCGCGCATGCGCCCTTGGCCTGTGCGGTGTGTGGGGGGTTGAACCCAAGCCCGCAGGGCTCCCGGAGCGGCCAGAGAAAGAAGGGCCCATGGAGAGGTAGGCGAGGTGGGCAGGGGGCGCCACCTTACTCTCCTCAGCTCCCTGAGGGAGAGAGAGAGAGACAGAGACAGAGAGAGAGAGATCCCTGACGTCTGAGTCTCTGCCTCCACCGCTGGCTGGTGCCAACTCACGCGCCATCCCACTTCCAGCCATCACCCCCACGCCTGCCCCGGGGCCAGCCCCACAACAGAGAGGCCGGTGGGTTCCTGCTCACCTCTGTGCCGTCCCTTCCCGACCTGACCCCAGTGCAGGGGATAAGCTTCAGACAAGTCTTTCCATGTCCCTCTGCATGACAATAGACTTCCTCCCCTCTCCCATTCCACAGGCCCACCCACCCGGGACATCCACCTTTGTCATTAGCTCAGGAGAGGATGCAAGATGAGAATCTCTGCTATTGTGTGGGGAGACTCAGTTTCCCGGGTTTCCCCCATGGACACATGTTCTTCAGCTGGGTCTGATTTTCTCCAGACAAGCTGTCTTGGGAAGGATTTGGCCAGCCCTAAGAACCTGAAGGGAAAGGGCGGAGGGGGGGTTCTCTCTCTGCCCCCGACAGCCCCGAGCTGGGTCGGTCCCTCAGACCTGGCCAGGGGCAGCCCATCCCCCGGCGCCCTTCCCCGGGGCATCCAAGGGCAGGCTCGGCGCCAGCCCCACCCCGCTCGCCACTGCCCGACCATCGTCCTCCCTCGGGGGGCCTGGGCAGGACAGGGACCCGGCTGTGGGAGGCCTCCAGATCTCAGGCCTGGCACACCGTTTAGCAGGCTGCTTCCTCCTCTGACGGGGGCCCAGCACACGCCCCAGGAGACTTGGCAGCCGCCCCCAGGGCTCTATCCTCTGGAACTCGTCCCCTTGGAAGGGGCCTGGCCCAGGTGCCAGGTTCGGCTGGTCGGCCAGCCTCCTTTGGAGAAAGCAGGCAAGCCGAGCCAGGCTTGCAGTGGCCCTGGCGTGACACCTGCCACCTCAGGCAGAGGGCCTCCCGCGTGCCCTCCATGGCGGGTTTCTCCCCGGAGCCGTGGCCTGGGCACTAGGAAGGCCGGGCCTCCCCGACTCCCGGGAGGAGGGGCTAGCCCAGTTGCGCCCTGGCCCCCAAACCCTCTGGTGCCATCTGCCTGTCTCGGCACTTCTGACTCCACAGAGCCTTTCCTACATCTGGGCTGCCTGCCGTGGCAAAGTGCAGGCGTGGGGTGAGGCCATGGCTTTGTCTTTCCAGGAAAAAATGAGCCCCTGGCCGAAGCAGCAGGCCCAGGCAGAGCCTTGAGCTTGAAGCCCAGTAGGTCTGTGGCCCTCAGGGCCAGAGCCATGCTTTCAAGGCAGGGAAGCGGCCTGCAAGCTGAGTGGGAGTGGGGGAGGGGAGGGAGACAGCTGAAGACGAGTCCAGAAGGGCGGCGATGGAAGAGCTGCAGCTGGGTCAGAGCCTGGAGGGAGGGCGGGGACTTCACTGAGGACCCCCCCCGCCCCCCGAGGCCAGCCCTAGGCCCCGGCGGTCGCGCATGCGCCCTTGGCCTGTGCGGTGTGTGGGGGTTTGAACCCAAGCCCGCAGGGCTCCCGGAGCGGCCAGAGAAAGAAGGGCCCATGGAGAGGTAGGCGAGGTGGGCAGGGGGCGCCACCTTACTCTCCTCAGCTCCCTGAGGGAGAGAGAGAGAGACAGAGACAGAGAGAGAGATCCCTGACCTCTGAGTCTCTGCCTCCACCGCTGGCTGGTGCCAACTCACGCGCCATCCCACTTCCAGCCATCACCCCCACGCCTGCCCCGGGGCCAGCCCCACCACAGAGAGGCCGGTGGGTTCCTGCTCACCTCTGTGCCGTCCCTTCCCGACCTGACCCCAGTGCAGGGGATAAGCTTCAGACAAGTCTTTCCATGTCCCTCTGCATGACAATAGACTTCCTCCCCTCTCCTATTCCACAGGCCCACCCACCCGGGACATCCACCTTTGTCATTAGCTCAGGAGAGGATGCAAGATGAGAATCTCTGCTATTGTGTGGGGAGACTCAGTTTCCCGGGTTTCCCCCATGGACACATGTTCTTCAGCTGGGTCTGATTTTCTCCAGACAAGCTGTCTTGGGAAGGATTTGGCCAGCCCTAAGAACCTGAAGGGAAAGGGCGGAGGGGGGTTCTCTCTCTGCCCCCGACAGCCCCGAGCTGGGTCGGTCCCTCAGACCTGGCCAGTGGCAGCCCATCCCCCGGCGCCCTTCCCCGGGGCATCCAAGGGCAGGCTCGGCGCCAGCCCCACCCCGCTCGCCACTGCCCGACCATCGTCCTCCCTCGGGGGGCCTGGGCAGGACAGGGACCCGGCTGTGGGAGGCCTCCAGATCTCAGGCCTGGCACACCGTTTAGCAGGCTGCTTCCTCCTCTGACGGGGGCCCAGCACACGCCCCAGGAGACTTGGCAGCCGCCCCCAGGGCTCTAGCCTCTGGAACTCGTCCCCTTGGAAGGGGCCTGGCCCAGGTGCCAGGTTCGGCTGGTCGGCCAGCCTCCTTTGGAGAAAGCAGGCAAGCCGAGCCAGGCTTGCAGTGGCCCTGGCGTGACACCTGCCACCTCAGGCAGAGGGCCTCCCGCGTGCCCTCCATGGCGGGTTTCTCCCCGGAGCCGTGGCCTGGGCACTAGGAAGGCCGGGCCTCCCCGACTCCCGGGAGGAGGGGCTAGCCCAGTTGCGCCCTGGCCCCCAAACCCTCTGGTGCCATCTGCCTGTCTCGGCACTTCTGACTCCACAGAGCCTTTCCTACATCTGGGCTGCCTGCCGTGGCAAAGTGCAGGCGTGGGGTGAGGCCATGGCTTTGTCTTTCCAGGAAAAAATGAGCCCCTGGCCGAAGCAGCAGGCCCAGGCAGAGCCTTGAGCTTGAAGCCCAGTAGGTCTGTGGCCCTCAGGGCCAGAGCCATGCTTTCAAGGCAGGGAAGCGGCCTGCAAGCTGAGTGGGAGTGGGGGAGGGGAGGGAGACAGCTGAAGCCGAGTCCAGAAGGGCGGCGATGGAAGAGCTGCAGCTGGGTCAGAGCCTGGAGGGAGGGCGGGGACTTCACTGAGGACCCCCCCGCCCCCCGAGGCCAGCCCTAGGCCCCGGCGGTCGCGCATGCGCCCTTGGCCTGTGCGGTGTGTGGGGGGTTGAACCCAAGCCCGCAGGGCTCCCGGAGCGGCCAGAGAAAGAAGGGCCCATGGAGAGGTAGGCGAGGTGGGCAGGGGGCGCCACCTTACTCTCCTCAGCTCCCTGAGGGAGAGAGAGAGAGACAGAGACAGAGAGAGAGATCCCTGACCTCTGAGTCTCTGCCTCCACCGCTGGCTGGTGCCAACTCACGCGCCATCCCACTTCCAGCCATCACCCCCACGCCTGCCCCGGGGCCAGCCCCACCACAGAGAGGCCGGTTGGTTCCTGCTCACCTCTGTGCCGTCCCTTCCCGACCTGACCCCAGTGCAGGGGATAAGCTTCAGACAAGTCTTTCCATGTCCCTCTGCATGACAATAGACTTCCTCCCCTCTCCCATTCCACAGGCCCACCCACCCGGGACATCCACCTTTGTCATTAGCTCAGGAGAGGATGCAAGATGAGAATCTCTGCTATTGTGTGGGGAGACTCAGTTTCCCGGGTTTCCCCCATGGACACATGTTCTTCAGCTGGGTCTGATTTTCTCCAGACAAGCTGTCTTGGGAAGGATTTGGCCAGCCCTAAGAACCTGAAGGGAAAGGGCGGAGGGGGGTTCTCTCTCTGCCCCCGACAGCCCCGAGCTGGGTCGGTCCCTCAGACCTGGCCAGGGGCAGCCCATCCCCCGGCGCCCTTCCCCGGGGCATCCAAGGGCAGGCTCGGCGCCAGCCCCACCCCGCTCGCCACTGCCCGACCATCGTCCTCCCTCGGGGGGCCTGGGCAGGACAGGGACCCGGCTGTGGGAGGCCTCCAGATCTCAGGCCTGGCACACCGTTTACCAGGCTGCTTCCTCCTCTGACGGGGGCCCAGCACACGCCCCAGGAGACTTGGCAGCCGCCCCCAGGGCTCTATCCTCTGGAACTCGTCCCCTTGGAAGGGGCCTGGCCCAGGTGCCAGGTTCGGCTGGTCGGCCAGCCTCCTTTGGAGAAAGCAGGCAAGCCGAGCCAGGCTTGCAGTGGCCCTGGCGTGACACCTGCCACCTCAGGCAGAGGGCCTCCCGCGTGCCCTCCATGGCGGGTTTCTCCCCGGAGCCGTGGCCTGGGCACTAGGAAGGCCGGGCCTCCCCGACTCCCGCGAGGAGGGGCTAGCCCAGTTGCGCCCTGGCCCCCAAACCCTCTGGTGCCATCTGCCTGTCTCGGCACTTCTGACTCCACAGAGCCTTTCCTACATCTGGGCTGCCTGCCGTGGCAAAGTGCAGGCGTGGGGTGAGGCCATGGCTTTGTCTTTCCAGGAAAAAATGAGCCCCTGGCCGAAGCAGCAGGCCCAGGCAGAGCTTGAGCTTGAAGCCCAGTAGTCTGTGGCCCTCAGGGCCAGAGCCATGCTTTCAAGGCAGGGAAGCGGCCTGCAAGCTGAGTGGGAGTGGGGGAGGGGAGGGAGACAGCTGAAGCCGAGTCCAGAAGGGCGGCGATGGAAGAGCTGCAGCTGGGTCAGAGCCTGGAGGGAGGGCGGGGACTTCACTGAGGACCCCCCCGCCCCCCGAGGCCAGCCCTAGGCCCCGGCGGTCGCGCATGCGCCCTTGGCCTGTGCGGTGTGTGGGGGGTTGAACCCAAGCCCGCAGGGCTCCCGGAGCGGCCAGAGAAAGAAGGGCCCATGGAGAGGTAGGCGAGGTGGGCAGGGGGCGCCACCTTACTCTCCTCAGCTCCCTGAGGGAGAGAGAGAGAGACAGAGACAGAGAGAGAGATCCCTGACCTCTGAGTCTCTGCCTCCACCGCTGGCTGGTGCCAACTCACGCGCCATCCCACTTCCAGCCATCACCCCCACGCCTGCCCCGGGCCAGCCCCACCACAGAGAGGCCGGTTGGTTCCTGCTCACCTCTGTGCCGTCCCTTCCCGACCTGACCCCAGTGCAGGGGATAAGCTTCAGACAAGTCTTTCCATGTCCCTCTGCATGACAATAGACTTCCTCCCCTCTCCCATTCCACAGGCCCACCCACCCGGGACATCACCTTTGTCATTAGCTCAGGAGAGGATGCAAGATGAGAATCTCTGCTATTGTGTGGGGAGACTCAGTTTCCCGGGTTTCCCCCATGGACACATGTTCTTCAGCTGGGTCTGATTTTCTCCAGACAAGCTGTCTTGGAAGGATTTGGCCAGCCCTAAGAACCTGAAGGGAAAGGGCGGAGGGGGGTTCTCTCTCTGCCCCCGACAGCCCCGAGCTGGGTCGGTCCCTCAGACCTGGCCAGGGGCAGCCCATCCCCCGGCGCCCTTCCCCGGGGCATCCAAGGGCAGGCTCGGCGCCAGCCCCACCCCGCTCGCCACTGCCCGACCATCGTCCTCCCTCGGGGGGCCTGGGCAGGACAGGGACCCGGCTGTGGGAGGCCTCCAGATCTCAGGCCTGGCACACCGTTTACCAGGCTGCTTCCTCCTCTGACGGGGGCCCAGCACACGCCCCAGGAGACTTGGCAGCCGCCCCCCAGGGCTCTATCCTCTGGAACTCGTCCCCTTGGAAGGGGCCTGGCCCAGGTGCCAGGTTCGGCTGGTCGGCCAGCCTCCTTTGGAGAAAGCAGGCAAGCCGAGCCAGGCTTGCAGTGGCCCTGGCGTGACACCTGCCACCTCAGGCAGAGGGCCTCCCGCGTGCCCTCCATGGCGGGTTTCTCCCCGGAGCCGTGGCCTGGGCACTAGGAAGGCCGGGCCTCCCCGACTCCCGCGAGGAGGGGCTAGCCAGTTGCGCCCTGGCCCCCAAACCCTCTGGTGCCATCTGCCTGTCTCGGCACTTCTGACTCCACAGAGCCTTTCCTACATCTGGGCTGCCTGCCGTGGCAAAGTGCAGGCGTGGGGTGAGGCCATGGCTTTGTCTTTCCAGGAAAAAATGAGCCCCTGGCCGAAGCAGCAGGCCCAGGCAGAGCCTTGAGCTTGAAGCCCAGTAGGTCTGTGGCCCTCAGGGCCAGAGCCATGCTTTCAAGGCAGGGAAGCGGCCTGCAAGCTGAGTGGGAGTGGGGGAGGGGAGGGAGACAGCTGAAGCCGAGTCCAGAAGGGCGGCGATGGAAAGAGCTGCAGCTGGGTCAGAGCCTGGAGGGAGGGCGGGGACTTCACTGAGGACCCCCCCGCCCCCCGAGGCCAGCCTAGGCCCCGGCGGTCGCCGCATGCGCCCTTGGCCTGTGCGGTGT
This sequence comes from Diceros bicornis minor, assembly GCF_020826845.1. NCBI lineage: Eukaryota > Metazoa > Chordata > Mammalia > Perissodactyla > Rhinocerotidae > Diceros > Diceros bicornis. The sequence continues at coordinate 40,746 of NW_026691783.1, forward strand.
GTGGGGGGTTGAACCCAAGCCCGCAGGGCTCCCGGAGCGGCCAGAGAAGAAGGGCCCATGGAGAGGTAGGCGAGGTGGGCAGGGGGCGCCACCTTACTCTCCTCAGCTCCCTGAGGGAGAGAGAGAGAGACAGAGACAGAGAGAGAGATCCCTGACCTCTGAGTCTCTGCCTCCACCGCTGGCTGGTGCCAACTCACGCGCCATCCCACTTCCAGCCATCACCCCCCACGCCTGCCCCGGGGCCAGCCCCACCACAGAGAGGCCGGTTGGTTCCTGCTCACCTCTGTGCCGTCCCTTCCCGACCTGACCCCAGTGCAGGGGATAAGCTTCAGACAAGTCTTTCCATGTCCCTCTGCATGACAATAGACTTCCTCCCCTCTCCCATTCCACAGGCCCACCCACCCGGGACATCCACCTTTGTCATTAGCTCAGGAGAGGATGCAAGATGAGAATCTCTGCTATTGTGTGGGGAGACTCAGTTTCCCGGGTTTCCCCCATGGACACATGTTCTTCAGCTGGGTCTGATTTTCTCCAGACAAGCTGTCTTGGGAAGGATTTGGCCAGCCCTAAGAACCTGAAGGGAAAGGGCGGAGGGGGGTTCTCTCTCTGCCCCCGACAGCCCCGAGCTGGGTCGGTCCCTCAGACCTGGCCAGGGGCAGCCCATCCCCCCGGCGCCCTTCCCCGGGGCATCCAAGGGCAGGCTCGGCGCCAGCCCCACCCCGCTCGCCACTGCCCGACCATCGTCCTCCCTCGGGGGGCCTGGGCAGGACAGGGACCCGGCTGTGGGAGGCCTCCAGATCTCAGGCCTGGCACACCGTTTACCAGGCTGCTTCCTCCTCTGACGGGGGCCCAGCACACGCCCCAGGAGACTTGGCAGCCGCCCCCAGGGCTCTATCCTCTGGAAACTCGTCCCCTTGGAAGGGGCCTGGCCCAGGTGCCAGGTTCGGCTGGTCGGCCAGCCTCCTTTGGAGAAAGCAGGCAAGCCGAGCCAGGCTTGCAGTGGCCCTGGCGTGACACCTGCCACCTCAGGCAGAGGGCCTCCCGCGTGCCCTCCATGGCGGGTTTCTCCCCGGAGCCGTGGCCTGGGCACTAGGAAGGCCGGGCCTCCCCGACTCCCGCGAGGAGGGGCTAGCCCAGTTGCGCCCTGGCCCCCAAACCCTCTGGTGCCATCTGCCTGTCTCGGCACTTCTGACTCCACAGAGCCTTTCCTACATCTGGGCTGCCTGCCGTGGCAAAGTGCAGGCGTGGGTGAGGCCATGGCTTTGTCTTTCCAGGAAAAAATGAGCCCCTGGCCGAAGCAGCAGGCCCAGGCAGAGCCTTGAGCTTGAAGCCCAGTAGGTCTGTGGCCCTCAGGGCCAGAGCCATGCTTTCAAGGCAGGGAAGCGGCCTGCAAGCTGAGTGGGAGTGGGGGAGGGGAGGGAGACAGCTGAAGCCGAGTCCAGAAGGGCGGCGATGGAAGAGCTGCAGCTGGGTCAGAGCCTGGAGGGAGGGCGGGGACTTCACTGAGGACCCCCCCCGCCCCCCGAGGCCAGCCCTAGGCCCCGGCGGTCGCGCATGCGCCCTTGGCCTGTGCGGTGTGTGGGGGGTTGAACCCAAGCCCGCAGGGCTCCCGGAGCGGCCAGAGAAAGAAGGGCCCATGGAGAGGTAGGCGAGGTGGGCAGGGGGCGCCACCTTACTCTCCTCAGCTCCCTGAGGGAGAGAGAGAGAGACAGAGACAGAGAGAGAGATCCCTGACCTCTGAGTCTCTGCCTCCACCGCTGGCTGGTGCCAACTCACGCGCCATCCCACTTCCAGCCATCACCCCCACGCCTGCCCCGGGGCCAGCCCCACCACAGAGAGGCCGGTTGGTTCCTGCTCACCTCTGTGCCGTCCCTTCCCGACCTGACCCCAGTGCAGGGGATAAGCTTCAGACAAGTCTTTCCATGTCCCTCTGCATGACAATAGACTTCCTCCCCTCTCCCATTCCACAGGCCCACCCACCCGGGACATCCACCTTTGTCATTAGCTCAGGAGAGGATGCAAGATGAGAATCTCTGCTATTGTGTGGGGAGACTCAGTTTCCCGGGTTTCCCCCATGGACACATGTTCTTCAGCTGGGTCTGATTTTCTCCAGACAAGCTGTCTTGGGAAGGATTTGGCCAGCCCTAAGAACCTGAAGGGAAAGGGCGGAGGGGGGTTCTCTCTCTGCCCCCGACAGCCCCGAGCTGGGTCGGTCCCTCAGACCTGGCCAGGGGCAGCCCATCCCCCGGCGCCCTTCCCCGGGGCATCCAAGGGCAGGCTCGGCGCCAGCCCCACCCCGCTCGCCACTGCCCGACCATCGTCCTCCCTCGGGGGGCCTGGGCAGGACAGGGACCCGGCTGTGGGAGGCCTCCAGATCTCAGGCCTGGCACCACCGTTTACCAGGCTGCTTCCTCCTCTGACGGGGGCCCAGCACACGCCCCAGGAGACTTGGCAGCCGCCCCCAGGGCTCTAGCCTCTGGAACTCGTCCCCTTGGAAGGGGCCTGGCCCAGGTGCCAGGTTCGGCTGGTCGGCCAGCCTCCTTTGGAGAAAGCAGGCAAGCCGAGCCAGGCTTGCAGTGGCCCTGGCGTGACACCTGCCACCTCAGGCAGAGGGCCTCCCGCGTGCCCTCCATGGCGGGTTTCTCCCCGGAGCCGTGGCCTGGGCACTAGGAAGGCCGGGCCTCCCCGACTCCCGGGAGGAGGGGCTAGCCCAGTTGCGCCCTGGCCCCCAAACCCTCTGGTGCCATCTGCCTGTCTCGGCACTTCTGACTCCACAGAGCCTTTCCTACATCTGGGCTGCCTGCCGTGGCAAAGTGCAGGCGTGGGGTGAGGCCATGGCTTTGTCTTTCCAGGAAAAAATGAGCCCCTGGCCGAAGCAGCAGGCCCAGGCAGAGCCTTGAGCTTGAAGCCCAGTAGGTCTGTGGCCCTCAGGGCCAGAGCCATGCTTTCAAGGCAGGGAAGCGGCCTGCAAGCTGAGTGGGAGTGGGGGAGGGGAGGGAGACAGCTGAAGCCGAGTCCAGAAGGGCGGCGATGGAAGAGCTGCAGCTGGGTCAGAGCCTGGAGGGAGGGCGGGGACTTCACTGAGGACCCCCCCGCCCCCCGAGGCCAGCCCTAGGCCCCGGCGGTCGCGCATGCGCCCTTGGCCTGTGCGGTGTGTGGGGGGTTGAACCCAAGCCCGCAGGGCTCCCGGAGCGGCCAGAGAAAGAAGGGCCCATGGAGAGGTAGGCGAGGTGGGCAGGGGGCGCCACCTTACTCTCCTCAGCTCCTGAGGGAGAGAGAGAGAGACAGAGACAGAGAGAGAGATCCCTGACCTCTGAGTCTCTGCCTCCACCGCTGGCTGGTGCCAACTCACGCGCCATCCCACCTTCCAGCCATCACCCCCACGCCTGCCCCGGGGCCAGCCCCACCACAGAGAGGCCGGTGGGTTCCTGCTCACCTCTGTGCCGTCCCTTCCCGACCTGACCCCAGTGCAGGGGATAAGCTTCAGACAAGTCTTTCCATGTCCCTCTGCATGACAATAGACTTCCTCCCCTCTCCTATTCCACAGGCCCACCCACCCGGGACATCCACCTTTGTCATTAGCTCAGGAGAGGATGCAAGATGAGAATCTCTGCTATTGTGTGGGGAGACTCAGTTTCCCGGGTTTCCCCCATGGACACATGTTCTTCAGCTGGGTCTGATTTTCTCCAGACAAGCTGTCTTGGGAAGGATTGGCCAGCCCTAAGAACCTGAAGGGAAAGGGCGGAGGGGGGTTCTCTCTCTGCCCCCGACAGCCCCGAGCTGGGTCGGTCCCTCAGACCTGGCCAGGGGCAGCCCATCCCCGGCGCCCTTCCCCGGGGCATCCAAGGGCAGGCTCGGCGCCAGCCCCACCCCGCTCGCCACTGCCCGACCATCGTCCTCCCTCGGGGGGCCTGGGCAGGACAGGGACCCGGCTGTGGGAGGCCTCCAGATCTCAGGCCTGGCACACCGTTTAGCAGGCTGCTTCCTCCTCTGACGGGGGCCCAGCACACGCCCCAGGAGACTTGGCAGCCGCCCCCAGGGCTCTAGCCTCTGGAACTCGTCCCTTGGAAGGGGCCTGGCCCAGGTGCCAGGTTCGGCTGGTCGGCCAGCCTCCTTTGGAGAAAGCAGGCAAGCCGAGCCAGGCTTGCAGTGGCCCTGGCGTGACACCTGCCACCTCAGGCAGAGGGCCTCCCGCGTGCCCTCCATGGCGGGTTTCTCCCCGGAGCCGTGGCCTGGGCACTAGGAAGGCCGGGCCTCCCCGACTCCCGCGAGGAGGGGCTAGCCCAGTTGCGCCCTGGCCCCCAAACCCTCTGGTGCCATCTGCCTGTCTCGGCACTTCTGACTCCACAGAGCCTTTCCTACATCTGGGCTGGCCTGCCGTGGCAAAGTGCAGGCGTGGGTGAGGCCATGGCTTTGTCTTTCCAGGAAAAAATGAGCCCCT
>NW_026691784.1:0-45165 GCF_020826845.1 Diceros bicornis minor
GACGATGGTCGGGCAGTGGCGAGCGGGGTGGGGCTGGCGCCGAGCCGAGCCTGCCCTTGGATGCCCCAGGGAAGGGCGCCGGGGGATGGGCTGCCCCTGGCCAGGTCTGAGGGACCGACCCAGCTCGGGGCTGTCGGGGGCAGAGAGAGAACCCCCCTCCGCCCTTTCCCTTCAGGTTCTTAGGGCTGGCCAAATCCTTCCCAAGACAGCTTGTCTGGAGAAAATCAGACCCAGCTGAAGAACATGTGTCCATGGGGGAAACCCGGGAAACTGAGTCTCCCCACACAATAGCAGAGATTCTCATCTTGCATCCTCTCCTGAGCTAATGACAAAGGTGGATGTCCCGGGTGGGTGGGCCTGTGGAATGGGAGAGGGGAGGAAGTCTATTGTCATGCAGAGGGACATGGAAAGACTTGTCTGAAGCTTATCCCCTGCACTGGGGTCAGGTCGGGAAGGGACGGCACAGAGGTGAGCAGGAACCAACCGGCCTCTCTGTGGTGGGGGCTGGCCCCGGGGCAGGCGTGGGGGTGATGGCTGGAAGTGGGATGGCGCGTGAGTTGGCACCAGCCAGCGGTGGAGGCAGAGACTCAGAGGTCAGGGATCTCTCTCTCTGTCTCTGTCTCTCTCTCTCTCCCTCAGGGAGCTGAGGAGAGTAAGGTGGCGCCCCCCTGCCCACCTCGCCTACCTCTCCATGGGCCCTTCTTTCTCTGGCCGCTCCGGGAGCCCTGCGGGCTTGGGTTCAAGCCCCCACACACCGCACAGGCCAAGGGCGCATGCGCGACCGCCGGGGCCTAGGGCTGGCCTCGGGGGGCGGGGGGGTCCTCAGTGAAGGCCCCGCCCTCCCTCCAGGCTCTGACCCAGCTGCAGCTCTTCCATCGCCGCCCTTCTGGACTCGGCTTCAGCTGTCTCCCTCCCCTCCCCCACTCCCACTCAGCTTGCAGGCCGCTTCCCTGCCTTGAAAGCATTGCTCTGGCCCTGAGGGCCACAGACCTACTGGGCTTCAAGCTCAAGGCTCTGCCTGGGCCTGCTGCTTCGGCCAGGGGCTCATTTTTTCCTGGAAAGACAAAGCCATGGCCTCACCCCACGCCTGCACTTTGCCACGGCAGGCAGCCCAGATGTAGGAAAGGCTCTGTGGAGTCAGAAGTGCCGAGACAGGCAGATGGCACCAGAGTGTTTGGGGGCCAGGGCGCAACTGGGCTAGCCCCTCCTCCCGGGAGTCGGGGAGGCCCGGCCTTCCTAGTGCCCAGGCCACGGCTCCGGGGAGAAACCCGCCATGGAGGGCACGCGGGAGGCCCTCTGCCTGAGGTGGCAGGTGTCACGCCAGGGCCACTGCAAGCCTGGCTCGGCTTGCCTGCTTTCTCCAAAGGAGGCTGGCCGACCAGCCGAACCTGGCACCTGGGCCAGGCCCCTTCCAAGGGGACGAGTTCCAGAGGATAGAGCCCTGGGGGGCGGCTGCCAAGTCTCCTGGGGCGTGTGCTGGGCCCCCGTCAGAGGAGGAAGCAGCCTGGTAAACGGTGTGCCAGGCCTGAGATCTGGAGGCCTCCCACAGCCGGGTCCCTGTCCTGCCCAGGCCCCCCCGAGGGAGGACGATGGTCGGGCAGTGGCGAGCGGGGTGGGGCTGGCGCCGAGCCGAGCCTGCCCTTGGATGCCCCCGGGGAAGGGCGCCGGGGGATGGGCTGCCCCTGGCCAGGTCTGAGGGACCGACCCAGCTCGGGGCTGTCGGGGGCAGAGAGAGAACCCCCCTCCGCCCTTTCCCTTCAGGTTCTTAGGGCTGGCCAAATCCTTCCCAAGACAGCTTGTCTGGAGAAAATCAGACCCAGCTGAAGAACATGTGTCCATGGGGGAAACCCGGGAAACTGAGTCTCCCCACACAATAGCAGAGATTCTCATCTTGCATCCTCTCCTGAGCTAATGACAAAGGTGGATGTCCCGGGTGGGTGGGGCCTGTGGAATGGGAGAGGGGAGGAAGTCTATTGTCATGCAGAGGGACATGGAAAGACTTGTCTGAAGCTTATCCCCTGCACTGGGGGTCAGGTCGGGAAGGGACGGCACAGAGGTGAGCAGGAACCAACCGGCCTCTCTGTGGTGGGGCTGGCCCCGGGGGCAGGCGTGGGGGTGATGGCTGGAAGTGGGATGGCGCGTGAGTTGGCACCAGCCAGCGGTGGAGGCAGAGACTCAGAGGTCAGGGATCTCTCTCTCTGTCTCTGTCTCTCTCTCGTCTCCCTCAGGGAGCTGAGGAGAGTAAGGTGGCGCCCCCTGCCCACCTCGCCTACCTCTCCATGGGCCCTTCTTTCTCTGGCCGCTCCGGGAGCCCTGCGGGCTTGGGTTCAAGCCCCCACACACCGCACAGGCCAAGGGCGCATGCGCGACCGCCGGGGCCTAGGGCTGGCCTCGGGGGGCGGGGGGGTCCTCAGTGAAGGCCCCGCCCTCCCTCCAGGCTCTGACCCAGCTGCAGCTCTTCCATCGCCGCCCTTCTGGACTCGGCTTCAGCTGTCTCCCTCCCCTCCCCCACTCCCACTCAGCTTGCAGGCCGCTTCCCTGCCTTGAAAGCATTGCTCTGGCCCTGAGGGCCACAGACCTACTGGGCTTCAAGCTCAAGGCTCTGCTGGGCCTGCTGCTTCGGCCAGGGGCTCATTTCTTCCTGGAAAGACAAAGCCATGGCCTCACCCCACGCCTGCACTTTGCCACGGCAGGCAGCCCAGATGTAGGAAAGGCTCTGTGGAGTCAGAAGTGCCGAGACAGGCAGATGGCACCAGAGGGTTTGGGGGCCAGGGCGCAACTGGGCTAGCCCCTCCTCCCGGGAGTCGGGGAGGCCCGGCCTTCCTAGTGCCCAGGCCACGGCTCCGGGGGAGAAACCCGCCATGGAGGGCACGCGGGGAGGCCCTCTGCCTGAGGTGGCAGGTGTCACGCCAGGGCCACTGCAAGCCTGGCTCGGCTTGCCTGCTTTCTCCAAAGGAGGCTGGCCGACCAGCCGAACCTGGCACCTGGGCCAGGCCCCTTCCAAGGGGACGAGTTCCAGAGGATAGAGCCCTGGGGGCGGCTGCCAAGTCTCCTGGGGCGTGTGCTGGGCCCCCGTCAGAGGAGGAAGCAGCCTGGTAAACGGTGTGCCAGGCCTGAGATCTGGAGGCCTCCCACAGCCGGGTCCCTGTCCTGCCCAGGCCCCCCGAGGGAGGACGATGGTCGGGCAGTGGCGAGCGGGGTGGGGCTGGCGCCGAGCCGAGCCTGCCCTTGGATGCCCCAGGGAAGGGCGCCGGGGGATGGGCTGCCCCTGGCCAGGTCTGAGGGACCGACCCAGCTCGGGGCTGTCGGGGGCAGAGAGAGAACCCCCCTCCGCCCTTTCCCTTCAGGTTCTTAGGGCTGGCCAAATCCTTCCCAAGACAGCTTGTCTGGAGAAAATCAGACCCAGCTGAAGAACATGTGTCCATGGGGGAAACCCGGGAAACTGAGTCTCCCCACACAATAGCAGAGATTCTCATCTTGCATCCTCTCCTGAGCTAATGACAAAGGTGGATGTCCCGGGTGGGTGGGCCTGTGGAATGGGAGAGGGGAGGAAGTCTATTGTCATGCAGAGGGACATGGAAAGACTTGTCTGAAGCTTATCCCCTGCACTGGGGTCAGGTCGGGAAGGGACGGCACAGAGGTGAGCAGGAACCAACCGGCCTCTCTGTGGTGGGGCTGGCCCCGGGGCAGGCGTGGGGGTGATGGCTGGAAGTGGGATGGCGCGTGAGTTGGCACCAGCCAGCGGTGGAGGCAGAGACTCAGAGGTCAGGGATCTCTCTCTCTGTCTCTGTCTCTCTCTCTCTCCCTCAGGGAGCTGAGGAGAGTAAGGTGGCGCCCCCTGCCCACCTCGCCTACCTCTCCATGGGCCCTTCTTTCTCTGGCCGCTCCGGGAGCCCTGCGGGCTTGGGTTCAAGCCCCCACACACCGCACAGGCCAAGGGCGCATGCGCGACCGCCGGGGCCTAGGGCTGGCCTCGGGGGGCGGGGGGGTCCTCAGTGAAGGCCCCGCCCTCCCTCCAGGCTCTGACCCAGCTGCAGCTCTTCCATCGCCGCCCTTCTGGACTCGGCTTCAGCTGTCTCCCTCCCCTCCCCCACTCCCACTCAGCTTGCAGGCCGCTTCCCTGCCTTGAAAGCATTGCTCTGGCCCTGAGGGCCACAGACCTACTGGGCTTCAAGCTCAAGGCTCTGCCTGGGCCTGCTGCTTCGGCCAGGGGCTCATTTCTTCCTGGAAAGACAAAGCCATGGCCTCACCCCACGCCTGCACTTTGCCACGGCAGGCAGCCCAGATGTAGGAAAGGCTCTGTGGAGTCAGAAGTGCCGAGACAGGCAGATGGCACCAGAGGGTTTGGGGGCCAGGGCGCAACTGGGCTAGCCCCTCCTCCCGGGAGTCGGGGAGGCCCGGCCTTCCTAGTGCCCAGGCCACGGCTCCGGGGAGAAACCCGCCATGGAGGGCACGCGGGAGGCCCTCTGCCTGAGGTGGCAGGTGTCACGCCAGGGCCACTGCAAGCCTGGCTCGGCTTGCCTGCTTTCTCCAAAGGAGGCTGGCCGACCAGCCGAACCTGGCACCTGGGCCAGGCCCCTTCCAAGGGGACGAGTTCCAGAGGATAGAGCCCTGGGGGCGGCTGCCAAGTCTCCTGGGGCGTGTGCTGGGCCCCCGTCAGAGGAGGAAGCAGCCTGGTAAACGGTGTGCCAGGCCTGAGATCTGGAGGCCTCCCACAGCCGGGTCCCTGTCCTGCCCAGGCCCCCCGAGGGAGGACGATGGTCGGGCAGTGGCGAGCGGGGTGGGGCTGGCGCCGAGCCGAGCCTGCCCTTGGATGCCCCAGGGAAGGGCGCCGGGGGATGGGCTGCCCCTGGCCAGGTCTGAGGGACCGACCCAGCTCGGGGCTGTCGGGGGCAGAGAGAGAACCCCCCTCCGCCCTTTCCCTTCAGGTTCTTAGGGCTGGCCAAATCCCTCCCAAGACAGCTTGTCTGGAGAAAATCAGACCCAGCTGAAGAACATGTGTCCATGGGGGAAACCCGGGAAACTGAGTCTCCCCACACAATAGCAGAGATTCTCATCTTGCATCCTCTCCTGAGCTAATGACAAAGGTGGATGTCCCGGGTGGGTGGGCCTGTGGAATGGGAGAGGGGAGGAAGTCTATTGTCATGCAGAGGGACATGGAAAGACTTGTCTGAAGCTTATCCCCTGCACTGGGGTCAGGTCGGGAAGGGACGGCACAGAGGTGAGCAGGAACCAACCGGCCTCTCTGTGGTGGGGCTGGCCCCGGGGCAGGCGTGGGGGTGATGGCTGGAAGTGGGATGGCGCGTGAGTTGGCACCAGCCAGCGGTGGAGGCAGAGACTCAGAGGTCAGGGATCTCTCTCTCTGTCTCTGTCTCTCTCTCTCTCCCTCAGGGAGCTGAGGAAAGTAAGGTGGCGCCCCCTGCCCACCTCGCCTACCTCTCCATGGGCCCTTCTTTCTCTGGCCGCTCCGGGAGCCCTGCGGGCTTGGGTTCAAGCCCCCACACACCGCACAGGCCAAGGGCGCATGCGCGACCGCCGGGGCCTAGGGCTGGCCTCGGGGGGCGGGGGGGTCCTCAGTGAAGGCCCCGCCCTCCCTCCAGGCTCTGACCCAGCTGCAGCTCTTCCATCGCCGCCCTTCTGGACTCGGCTTCAGCTGTCTCCCTCCCCTCCCCCACTCCCACTCAGCTTGCAGGCCGCTTCCCTGCCTTGAAAGCATTGCTCTGGCCCTGAGGGCCACAGACCTACTGGGCTTCAAGCTCAAGGCTCTGCCTGGGCCTGCTGCTTCGGCCAGGGGCTCATTTTTTCCTGGAAAGACAAAGCCATGGCCTCACCCCACGCCTGCACTTTGCCACGGCAGGCAGCCCAGATGTAGGAAAGGCTCTGTGGAGTCAGAAGTGCCGAGACAGGCAGATGGCACCAGAGGGTTTGGGGGCCAGGGCGCAACTGGGCTAGCCCCTCCTCCCGGGAGTCGGGGAGGCCCGGCCTTCCTAGTGCCCAGGCCACGGCTCCGGGGAGAAACCCGCCATGGAGGGCACGCGGGAGGCCCTCTGCCTGAGGTGGCAGGTGTCACGCCAGGGCCACTGCAAGCCTGGCTCGGCTTGCCTGCTTTCTCCAAAGGAGGCTGGCCGACCAGCCGAACCTGGCACCTGGGCCAGGCCCCTTCCAAGGGGACGAGTTCCAGAGGATAGAGCCCTGGGGGCGGCTGCCAAGTCTCCTGGGGCGTGTGCTGGGCCCCCGTCAGAGGAGGAAGCAGCCTGGTAAACGGTGTGCCAGGCCTGAGATCTGGAGGCCTCCCACAGCCGGGTCCCTGTCCTGCCCAGGCCCCCCGAGGGAGGACGATGGTCGGGCAGTGGCGAGCGGGGTGGGGCTGGCGCCAAGCCGAGCCTGCCCTTGGATGCCCCGGGGAAGGGCGCCGGGGGATGGGCTGCCCCTGGCCAGGTCTGAGGGACCGACCCAGCTCGGGGCTGTCGGGGGCAGAGAGAGAACCCCCCTCCGCCCTTTCCCTTCAGGTTCTTAGGGCTGGCCAAATCCTTCCCAAGACAGCTTGTCTGGAGAAAATCAGACCCAGCTGAAGAACATGTGTCCATGGGGGAAACCCGGGAAACTGAGTCTCCCCACACAATAGCAGAGATTCTCATCTTGCATCCTCTCCTGAGCTAATGACAAAGGTGGATGTCCCGGGTGGGTGGGCCTGTGGAATGGGAGAGGGGAGGAAGTCTATTGTCATGCAGAGGGACATGGAAAGACTTGTCTGAAGCTTATCCCCTGCACTGGGGTCAGGTCGGGAAGGGACGGCACAGAGGTGAGCAGGAACCAACCGGTCTCTCTGTGGTGGGGCTGGCCCCGGGGCAGGCGTGGGGGTGATGGCTGGAAGTGGGATGGCGCGTGAGTTGGCACCAGCCAGCGGTGGAGGCAGAGACTCAGAGGTCAGGGATCTCTCTCTCTGTCTCTGTCTCTCTCTCTCTCCCTCAGGGAGCTGAGGAGAGTAAGGTGGCGCCCCCTGCCCACCTCGCCTACCTCTCCATGGGCCCTTCTTTCTCTGGCCGCTCCGGGAGCCCTGCGGGCTTGGGTTCAAGCCCCCACACACCGCACAGGCCAAGGGCGCATGCGCGACCGCCGGGGCCTAGGGCTGGCCTCGGGGGGCGGGGGGGTCCTCAGTGAAGGCCCCGCCCTCCCTCCAGGCTCTGACCCAGCTGCAGCTCTTCCATCGCCGCCCTTCTGGACTCGGCTTCAGCTGTCTCCCTCCCCTCCCCCACTCCCACTCAGCTTGCAGGCCGCTTCCCTGCCTTGAAAGCATTGCTCTGGCCCTGAGGGCCACAGACCTACTGGGCTTCAAGCTCAAGGCTCTGCCTGGGCCTGCTGCTTCGGCCAGGGGCTCATTTCTTCCTGGAAAGACAAAGCCATGGCCTCACCCCACGCCTGCACTTTGCCACGGCAGGCAGCCCAGATGTAGGAAAGGCTCTGTGGAGTCAGAAGTGCCGAGACAGGCAGATGGCACCAGAGGGTTTGGGGGCCAGGGCGCAACTGGGCTAGCCCCTCCTCCCGGGAGTCGGGGAGGCCCGGCCTTCCTAGTGCCCAGGCCACGGCTCCGGGGAGAAACCCGCCATGGAGGGCACGCGGGAGGCCCTCTGCCTGAGGTGGCAGGTGTCACGCCAGGGCCACTGCAAGCCTGGCTCGGCTTGCCTGCTTTCTCCAAAGGAGGCTGGCCGACCAGCCGAACCTGGCACCTGGGCCAGGCCCCTTCCAAGGGGACGAGTTCCAGAGGATAGAGCCCTGGGGGCGGCTGCCAAGTCTCCTGGGGCGTGTGCTGGGCCCCCGTCAGAGGAGGAAGCAGCCTGGTAAACGGTGTGCCAGGCCTGAGATCTGGAGGCCTCCCACAGCCGGGTCCCTGTCCTGCCCAGGCCCCCCGAGGGAGGACGATGGTCGGGCAGTGGCGAGCGGGGTGGGGCTGGCGCCGAGCCTGCCCTTGGATGCCCCGGGGAAGGGCGCCGGGGGATGGGCTGCCCCTGGCCAGGTCTGAGGGACCGACCCAGCTCGGGGCTGTCGGGGGCAGAGAGAGAACCCCCCTCCGCCCTTTCCCTTCAGGTTCTTAGGGCTGGCCAAATCCTTCCCAAGACAGCTTGTCTGGAGAAAATCAGACCCAGCTGAAGAACATGTGTCCATGGGGGAAACCCGGGAAACTGAGTCTCCCCACACAATAGCAGAGATTCTCATCTTGCATCCTCTCCTGAGCTAATGACAAAGGTGGATGTCCCGGGTGGGTGGGCCTGTGGAATGGGAGAGGGGAGGAAGTCTATTGTCATGCAGAGGGACATGGAAAGACTTGTCTGAAGCTTATCCCCTGCACTGGGGTCAGGTCGGGAAGGGACGGCACAGAGGTGAGCAGGAACCAACCGGCCTCTCTGTGGTGGGGCTGGCCCCGGGGCAGGCGTGGGGGTGATGGCTGGAAGTGGGATGGCGCGTGAGTTGGCACCAGCCAGCGGTGGAGGCAGAGACTCAGAGGTCAGGGATCTCTCTCTCTGTCTCTGTCTCTCTCTCTCTCCCTCAGGGAGCTGAGGAGAGTAAGGTGGCGCCCCCTGCCCACCTCGCCTACCTCTCCATGGGCCCTTCTTTCTCTGGCCGCTCCGGGAGCCCTGCGGGCTTGGGTTCAAGCCCCCACACACCGCACAGGCCAAGGGCGCATGCGCGACCGCCGGGGCCTAGGGCTGGCCTCGGGGGGCGGGGGGGTCCTCAGTGAAGGCCCCGCCCTCCCTCCAGGCTCTGACCCAGCTGCAGCTCTTCCATCGCCGCCCTTCTGGACTCGGCTTCAGCTGTCTCCCTCCCCTCCCCCACTCCCACTCAGCTTGCAGGCCGCTTCCCTGCCTTGAAAGCATTGCTCTGGCCCTGAGGGCCACAGACCTACTGGGCTTCAAGCTCAAGGCTCTGCCTGGGCCTGCTGCTTCGGCCAGGGGCTCATTTCTTCCTGGAAAGACAAAGCCATGGCCTCACCCCCCACGCCTGCACTTTGCCACGGCAGGCAGCCCAGATGTAGGAAAGGCTCTGTGGAGTCAGAAGTGCCGAGACAGGCAGATGGCACCAGAGGGTTTGGGGGCCAGGGCGCAACTGGGCTAGCCCCTCCTCCCGGGAGTCGGGGAGGCCCGGCCTTCCTAGTGCCCAGGCCACGGCTCCGGGGAGAAACCCGCCATGGAGGGCACGCGGGAGGCCCTCTGCCTGAGGTGGCAGGTGTCACGCCAGGGCCACTGCAAGCCTGGCTCGGCTTGCCTGCTTTCTCCAAAGGAGGCTGGCCGACCAGCCGAACCTGGCACCTGGGCCAGGCCCCTTCCAAGGGGACGAGTTCCAGAGGATAGAGCCCTGGGGGCGGCTGCCAAGTCTCCTGGGGCGTGTGCTGGGCCCCCCGTCAGAGGAGGAAGCAGCCTGGTAAACGGGTGTGCCAGGCCTGAGATCTGGAGGCCTCCCACAGCCGGGTCCCTGTCCTGCCCAGGCCCCCCGAGGGAGGACGATGGTCGGGCAGTGGCGAGCGGGGTGGGGGCTGGCGCCGAGCCTGCCCTTGGATGCCCCGGGGAAGGGCGCCGGGGGATGGGCTGCCCCTGGCCAGGTCTGAGGGACCGACCCAGCTCGGGGCTGTCGGGGGCAGAGAGAGAACCCCCCTCCGCCCTTTCCCTTCAGGTTCTTAGGGCTGGCCAAATCCTTCCTAAGACAGCTTGTCTGGAGAAAATCAGACCCAGCTGAAGAACATGTGTCCATGGGGGAAACCCGGGAAACTGAGTCTCCCCACACAATAGCAGAGATTCTCATCTTGCATCCTCTCCTGAGCTAATGACAAAGGTGGATGTCCCGGGTGGGTGGGCCTGTGGAATGGGAGAGGGGAGGAAGTCTATTGTCATGCAGAGGGACATGGAAAGACTTGTCTGAAGCTTATCCCCTGCACTGGGGTCAGGTCGGGAAGGGACGGCACAGAGGTGAGCAGGAACCAACCGGCCTCTCTGTGGTGGGGCTGGCCCCGGGGCAGGCGTGGGGGTGATGGCTGGAAGTGGGATGGCGCGTGAGTTGGCACCAGCCAGCGGTGGAGGCAGAGACTCAGAGGTCAGGGATCTCTCTCTCTGTCTCTGTCTCTCTCTCTCTCCCTCAGGGAGCTGAGGAGAGTAAGGTGGCGCCCCCTGCCCACCTCGCCTACCTCTCCATGGGCCCTTCTTTCTCTGGCCGCTCCGGGAGCCCTGCGGGCTTGGGTTCAAGCCCCCACACACCGCACAGGCCAAGGGCGCATGCGCGACCGCCGGGGCCTAGGGCTGGCCTCGGGGGGCGGGGGGGTCCTCAGTGAAGGCCCCGCCCTCCCTCCAGGCTCTGACCCAGCTGCAGCTCTTCCATCGCCGCCCTTCTGGACTCGGCTTCAGCTGTCTCCCTCCCCTCCCCCACTCCCACTCAGCTTGCAGGCCGCTTCCCTGCCTTGAAAGCATTGCTCTGGCCCTGAGGGCCACAGACCTACTGGGCTTCAAGCTCAAGGCTCTGCCTGGGCCTGCTGCTTCGGCCAGGGGCTCATTTTTTCCTGGAAAGACAAAGCCATGGCCTCACCCCACGCCTGCACTTTGCCACGGCAGGCAGCCCAGATGTAGGAAAGGCTCTGTGGAGTCAGAAGTGCCGAGACAGGCAGATGGCACCAGAGGGTTTGGGGGCCAGGGCGCAACTGGGCTAGCCCCTCCTCCCGGGAGTCGGGGAGGCCCGGCCTTCCTAGTGCCCAGGCCACGGCTCCGGGGAGAAACCCGCCATGGAGGGCACGCGGGAGGCCCTCTGCCTGAGGTGGCAGGTGTCACGCCAGGGCCACTGCAAGCCTGGCTCGGCTTGCCTGCTTTCTCCAAAGGAGGCTGGCCGACCAGCCGAACCTGGCACCTGGGCCAGGCCCCTCCCAAGGGGACGAGTTCCAGAGGATAGAGCCCTGGGGGCGGCTGCCAAGTCTCCTGGGGCGTGTGCTGGGCCCCCGTCAGAGGAGGAAGCAGCCTGGTAAACGGTGTGCCAGGCCTGAGATCTGGAGGCCTCCCACAGCCGGGTCCCTGTCCTGCCCAGGCCCCCCGAGGGAGGACGATGGTCGGGCAGTGGCGAGCGGGGTGGGGCTGGCGCCGAGCCTGCCCTTGGATGCCCCGGGGAAGGGCGCCGGGGGATGGGCTGCCCCTGGCCAGGTCTGAGGGACCGACCCAGCTCGGGGCTGTTGGGGGCAGAGAGAGAACCCCCCTCCGCCCTTTCCCTTCAGGTTCTTAGGGCTGGCCAAATCCTTCCCAAGACAGCTTGTCTGGAGAAAATCAGACCCAGCTGAAGAACATGTGTCCATGGGGGAAACCCGGGAAACTGAGTCTCCCCACACAATAGCAGAGATTCTCATCTTGCATCCTCTCCTGAGCTAATGACAAAGGTGGATGTCCCGGGTGGGTGGGCCTGTGGAATGGGAGAGGGGAGGAAGTCTATTGTCATGCAGAGGGACATGGAAAGACTTGTCTGAAGCTTATCCCCTGCACTGGGGTCAGGTCGGGAAGGGACGGCACAGAGGTGAGCAGGAACCAACCGGCCTCTCTGTGGTGGGGCTGGCCCCGGGGCAGGCGTGGGGGTGATGGCTGGAAGTGGGATGGCGCGTGAGTTGGCACCAGCCAGCGGTGGAGGCAGAGACTCAGAGGTCAGGGATCTCTCTCTCTGTCTCTGTCTCTCTCTCTCTCCCTCAGGGAGCTGAGGAGAGTAAGGTGGCGCCCCCTGCCCACCTCGCCTACCTCTCCATGGGCCCTTCTTTCTCTGGCCGCTCCGGGAGCCCTGCGGGCTTGGGTTCAAGCCCCCACACACCGCACAGGCCAAGGGCGCATGCGCGACCGCCGGGGCCTAGGGCTGGCCTCGGGGGGCGGGGGGGTCCTCAGTGAAGGCCCCGCCCTCCCTCCAGGCTCTGACCCAGCTGCAGCTCTTCCATCGCCGCCCTTCTGGACTCGGCTTCAGCTGTCTCCCTCCCCTCCCCCACTCCCACTCAGCTTGCAGGCCGCTTCCCTGCCTTGAAAGCATTGCTCTGGCCCTGAGGGCCACAGACCTACTGGGCTTCAAGCTCAAGGCTCTGCCTGGGCCTGCTGCTTCGGCCAGGGTCTCATTTTTTCCTGGAAAGACAAAGCCATGGCCTCACCCCACGCCTGCACTTTGCCACGGCAGGCAGCCCAGATGTAGGAAAGGCTCTGTGGAGTCAGAAGTGCCGAGACAGGCAGATGGCACCAGAGGGTTTGGGGGCCAGGGCGCAACTGGGCTAGCCCCTCCTCCCGGGAGTCGGGGAGGCCCGGCCTTCCTAGTGCCCAGGCCACGGCTCCGGGGAGAAACCCGCCATGGAGGGCACGCGGGAGGCCCTCTGCCTGAGGTGGCAGGTGTCACGCCAGGGCCACTGCAAGCCTGGCTCGGCTTGCCTGCTTTCTCCAAAGGAGGCTGGCCGACCAGCCGAACCTGGCACCTGGGCCAGGCCCCTCCCAAGGGGACGAGTTCCAGAGGATAGAGCCCTGGGGGCGGCTGCCAAGTCTCCTGGGGCGTGTGCTGGGCCCCCGTCAGAGGAGGAAGCAGCCTGGTAAACGGTGTGCCAGGCCTGAGATCTGGAGGCCTCCCACAGCCGGGTCCCTGTCCTGCCCAGGCCCCCCGAGGGAGGACGATGGTCGGGCAGTGGCGAGCGGGGTGGGGCTGGCGCCGAGCCTGCCCTTGGATGCCCCGGGGAAGGGCGCCGGGGGATGGGCTGCCCCTGGCCAGGTCTGAGGGACCGACCCAGCTCGGGGCTGTCGGGGGCAGAGAGAGAACCCCCCTCCGCCCTTTCCCTTCAGGTTCTTAGGGCTGGCCAAATCCTTCCCAAGACAGCTTGTCTGGAGAAAATCAGACCCAGCTGAAGAACATGTGTCCATGGGGGAAACCCGGGAAACTGAGTCTCCCCACACAATAGCAGAGATTCTCATCTTGCATCCTCTCCTGAGCTAATGACAAAGGTGGATGTCCCGGGTGGGTGGGCCTGTGGAATGGGAGAGGGGAGGAAGTCTATTGTCATGCAGAGGGACATGGAAAGACTTGTCTGAAGCTTATCCCCTGCACTGGGGTCAGGTCGGGAAGGGACGGCACAGAGGTGAGCAGGAACCAACCGGCCTCTCTGTGGTGGGGCTGGCCCCGGGGCAGGCGTGGGGGTGATGGCTGGAAGTGGGATGGCGCGTGAGTTGGCACCAGCCAGCGGTGGAGGCAGAGACTCAGAGGTCAGGGATCTCTCTCTCTGTCTCTGTCTCTCTCTCTCTCCCTCAGGGAGCTGAGGAGAGTAAGGTGGCGCCCCCTGCCCACCTCGCCTACCTCTCCATGGGCCCTTCTTTCTCTGGCCGCTCCGGGAGCCCTGCGGGCTTGGGTTCAAGCCCCCACACACCGCACAGGCCAAGGGCGCATGCGCGACCGCCGGGGCCTAGGGCTGGCCTCGGGGGGCGGGGGGGTCCTCAGTGAAGGCCCCGCCCTCCCTCCAGGCTCTGACCCAGCTGCAGCTCTTCCATCGCCGCCCTTCTGGACTCGGCTTCAGCTGTCTCCCTCCCCTCCCCCACTCCCACTCAGCTTGCAGGCCGCTTCCCTGCCTTGAAAGCATTGCTCTGGCCCTGAGGGCCACAGACCTACTGGGCTTCAAGCTCAAGGCTCTGCCTGGGCCTGCTGCTTCGGCCAGGGGCTCATTTTTTCCTGGAAAGACAAAGCCATGGCCTCACCCCACGCCTGCACTTTGCCACGGCAGGCAGCCCAGATGTAGGAAAGGCTCTGTGGAGTCAGAAGTGCCGAGACAGGCAGATGGCACCAGAGGGTTTGGGGGCCAGGGCGCAACTGGGCTAGCCCCTCCTCCCGGGAGTCGGGGAGGCCCGGCCTTCCTAGTGCCCAGGCCACGGCTCCGGGGAGAAACCCGCCATGGAGGGCACGCGGGAGGCCCTCTGCCTGAGGTGGCAGGTGTCACGCCAGGGCCACTGCAAGCCTGGCTCGGCTTGCCTGCTTTCTCCAAAGGAGGCTGGCCGACCAGCCGAACCTGGCACCTGGGCCAGGCCCCTCCCAAGGGGACGAGTTCCAGAGGATAGAGCCCTGGGGGCGGCTGCCAAGTCTCCTGGGGCGTGTGCTGGGCCCCCGTCAGAGGAGGAAGCAGCCTGGTAAACGGTGTGCCAGGCCTGAGATCTGGAGGCCTCCCACAGCCGGGTCCCTGTCCTGCCCAGGCCCCCCGAGGGAGGACGATGGTCGGGCAGTGGCGAGCGGGGTGGGGCTGGCGCCGAGCCTGCCCTTGGATGCCCCGGGGAAGGGCGCCGGGGGATGGGCTGCCCCTGGCCAGGTCTGAGGGACCGACCCAGCTCGGGGCTGTTGGGGGCAGAGAGAGAACCCCCCTCCGCCCTTTCCCTTCAGGTTCTTAGGGCTGGCCAAATCCTTCCCAAGACAGCTTGTCTGGAGAAAATCAGACCCAGCTGAAGAACATGTGTCCATGGGGGAAACCCGGGAAACTGAGTCTCCCCACACAATAGCAGAGATTCTCATCTTGCATCCTCTCCTGAGCTAATGACAAAGGTGGATGTCCCGGGTGGGTGGGCCTGTGGAATGGGAGAGGGGAGGAAGTCTATTGTCATGCAGAGGGACATGGAAAGACTTGTCTGAAGCTTATCCCCTGCACTGGGGTCAGGTCGGGAAGGGACGGCACAGAGGTGAGCAGGAACCAACCGGCCTCTCTGTGGTGGGGCTGGCCCCGGGGCAGGCGTGGGGGTGATGGCTGGAAGTGGGATGGCGCGTGAGTTGGCACCAGCCAGCGGTGGAGGCAGAGACTCAGAGGTCAGGGATCTCTCTCTCTGTCTCTGTCTCTCTCTCTCTCCCTCAGGGAGCTGAGGAGAGTAAGGTGGCGCCCCCTGCCCACCTCGCCTACCTCTCCATGGGCCCTTCTTTCTCTGGCCGCTCCGGGAGCCCTGCGGGCTTGGGTTCAAGCCCCCACACACCGCACAGGCCAAGGGCGCATGCGCGACCGCCGGGGCCTAGGGCTGGCCTCGGGGGGCGGGGGGGTCCTCAGTGAAGGCCCCGCCCTCCCTCCAGGCTCTGACCCAGCTGCAGCTCTTCCATCGCCGCCCTTCTGGACTCGGCTTCAGCTGTCTCCCTCCCCTCCCCCACTCCCACTCAGCTTGCAGGCCGCTTCCCTGCCTTGAAAGCATTGCTCTGGCCCTGAGGGCCACAGACCTACTGGGCTTCAAGCTCAAGGCTCTGCCTGGGCCTGCTGCTTCGGCCAGGGTCTCATTTTTTCCTGGAAAGACAAAGCCATGGCCTCACCCCACGCCTGCACTTTGCCACGGCAGGCAGCCCAGATGTAGGAAAGGCTCTGTGGAGTCAGAAGTGCCGAGACAGGCAGATGGCACCAGAGGGTTTGGGGGCCAGGGCGCAACTGGGCTAGCCCCTCCTCCCGGGAGTCGGGGAGGCCCGGCCTTCCTAGTGCCCAGGCCACGGCTCCGGGGAGAAACCCGCCATGGAGGGCACGCGGGAGGCCCTCTGCCTGAGGTGGCAGGTGTCACGCCAGGGCCACTGCAAGCCTGGCTCGGCTTGCCTGCTTTCTCCAAAGGAGGCTGGCCGACCAGCCGAACCTGGCACCTGGGCCAGGCCCCTCCCAAGGGGACGAGTTCCAGAGGATAGAGCCCTGGGGGCGGCTGCCAAGTCTCCTGGGGCGTGTGCTGGGCCCCCGTCAGAGGAGGAAGCAGCCTGGTAAACGGTGTGCCAGGCCTGAGATCTGGAGGCCTCCCACAGCCGGGTCCCTGTCCTGCCCAGGCCCCCCGAGGGAGGACGATGGTCGGGCAGTGGCGAGCGGGGTGGGGCTGGCGCCGAGCCTGCCCTTGGATGCCCCGGGGAAGGGCGCCGGGGGATGGGCTGCCCCTGGCCAGGTCTGAGGGACCGACCCAGCTCGGGGCTGTCGGGGGCAGAGAGAGAACCCCCCTCCGCCCTTTCCCTTCAGGTTCTTAGGGCTGGCCAAATCCTTCCCAAGACAGCTTGTCTGGAGAAAATCAGACCCAGCTGAAGAACATGTGTCCATGGGGGAAACCCGGGAAACTGAGTCTCCCCACACAATAGCAGAGATTCTCATCTTGCATCCTCTCCTGAGCTAATGACAAAGGTGGATGTCCCGGGTGGGTGGGCCTGTGGAATGGGAGAGGGGAGGAAGTCTATTGTCATGCAGAGGGACATGGAAAGACTTGTCTGAAGCTTATCCCCTGCACTGGGGTCAGGTCGGGAAGGGACGGCACAGAGGTGAGCAGGAACCAACCGGCCTCTCTGTGGTGGGGCTGGCCCCGGGGCAGGCGTGGGGGTGATGGCTGGAAGTGGGATGGCGCGTGAGTTGGCACCAGCCAGCGGTGGAGGCAGAGACTCAGAGGTCAGGGATCTCTCTCTCTGTCTCTGTCTCTCTCTCTCTCCCTCAGGGAGCTGAGGAGAGTAAGGTGGCGCCCCCTGCCCACCTCGCCTACCTCTCCATGGGCCCTTCTTTCTCTGGCCGCTCCGGGAGCCCTGCGGGCTTGGGTTCAAGCCCCCACACACCGCACAGGCCAAGGGCGCATGCGCGACCGCCGGGGCCTAGGGCTGGCCTCGGGGGGCGGGGGGGTCCTCAGTGAAGGCCCCGCCCTCCCTCCAGGCTCTGACCCAGCTGCAGCTCTTCCATCGCCGCCCTTCTGGACTCGGCTTCAGCTGTCTCCCTCCCCTCCCCCACTCCCACTCAGCTTGCAGGCCGCTTCCCTGCCTTGAAAGCATTGCTCTGGCCCTGAGGGCCACAGACCTACTGGGCTTCAAGCTCAAGGCTCTGCCTGGGCCTGCTGCTTCGGCCAGGGGCTCATTTTTTCCTGGAAAGACAAAGCCATGGCCTCACCCCACGCCTGCACTTTGCCACGGCAGGCAGCCCAGATGTAGGAAAGGCTCTGTGGAGTCAGAAGTGCCGAGACAGGCAGATGGCACCAGAGGGTTTGGGGGCCAGGGCGCAACTGGGCTAGCCCCTCCTCCCGGGAGTCGGGGAGGCCCGGCCTTCCTAGTGCCCAGGCCACGGCTCCGGGGAGAAACCCGCCATGGAGGGCACGCGGGAGGCCCTCTGCCTGAGGTGGCAGGTGTCACGCCAGGGCCACTGCAAGCCTGGCTCGGCTTGCCTGCTTTCTCCAAAGGAGGCTGGCCGACCAGCCGAACCTGGCACCTGGGCCAGGCCCCTTCCAAGGGGACGAGTTCCAGAGGATAGAGCCCTGGGGGCGGCTGCCAAGTCTCCTGGGGCGTGTGCTGGGCCCCCGTCAGAGGAGGAAGCAGCCTGGTAAACGGTGTGCCAGGCCTGAGATCTGGAGGCCTCCCACAGCCGGGTCCCTGTCCTGCCCAGGCCCCCCGAGGGAGGACGATGGTCGGGCAGTGGCGAGCGGGGTGGGGCTGGCGCCGAGCCTGCCCTTGGATGCCCCGGGGAAGGGCGCCGGGGGATGGGCTGCCCCTGGCCAGGTCTGAGGGACCGACCCAGCTCGGGGCTGTCGGGGGCAGAGAGAGAACCCCCCTCCGCCCTTTCCCTTCAGGTTCTTAGGGCTGGCCAAATCCTTCCCAAGACAGCTTGTCTGGAGAAAATCAGACCCAGCTGAAGAACATGTGTCCATGGGGGAAACCCGGGAAACTGAGTCTCCCCACACAATAGCAGAGATTCTCATCTTGCATCCTCTCCTGAGCTAATGACAAAGGTGGATGTCCCGGGTGGGTGGGCCTGTGGAATGGGAGAGGGGAGGAAGTCTATTGTCATGCAGAGGGACATGGAAAGACTTGTCTGAAGCTTATCCCCTGCACTGGGGTCAGGTCGGGAAGGGACGGCACAGAGGTGAGCAGGAACCAACCGGCCTCTCTGTGGTGGGGCTGGCCCCGGGGCAGGCGTGGGGGTGATGGCTGGAAGTGGGATGGCGCGTGAGTTGGCACCAGCCAGCGGTGGAGGCAGAGACTCAGAGGTCAGGGATCTCTCTCTCTGTCTCTGTCTCTCTCTCTCTCCCTCAGGGAGCTGAGGAGAGTAAGGTGGCGCCCCCTGCCCACCTCGCCTACCTCTCCATGGGCCCTTCTTTCTCTGGCCGCTCCGGGAGCCCTGCGGGCTTGGGTTCAAGCCCCCACACACCGCACAGGCCAAGGGTGCATGCGCGACCGCCGGGGCCTAGGGCTGGCCTCCGGGGGGGGGGGGTCCTCAGTGAAGGCCCCGCCCTCCCTCCAGGCTCTGACCCAGCTGCAGCTCTTCCATCGCCGCCCTTCTGGACTCGGCTTCAGCTGTCTCCCTCCCCTCCCCCACTCCCACTCAGCTTGCAGGCCGCTTCCCTGCCTTGAAAGCATTGCTCTGGCCCTGAGGGCCACAGACCTACTGGGCTTCAAGCTCAAGGCTCTGCCTGGGCCTGCTGCTTCGGCCAGGGGCTCATTTCTTCCTGGAAAGACAAAGCCATGGCCTCACCCCACGCCTGCACTTTGCCACGGCAGGCAGCCCAGATGTAGGAAAGGCTCTGTGGAGTCAGAAGTGCCGAGACAGGCAGATGGCACCAGAGGGTTTGGGGGCCAGGGCGCAACTGGGCTAGCCCCTCCTCCCGGGAGTCGGGGAGGCCCGGCCTTCCTAGTGCCCAGGCCACGGCTCCGGGGAGAAACCCGCCATGGAGGGCACGCGGGAGGCCCTCTGCCTGAGGTGGCAGGTGTCACGCCAGGGCCACTGCAAGCCTGGCTCGGCTTGCCTGCTTTCTCCAAAGGAGGCTGGCCGACCAGCCGAACCTGGCACCTGGGCCAGGCCCCTTCCAAGGGGACGAGTTCCAGAGGATAGAGCCCTGGGGGCGGCTGCCAAGTCTCCTGGGGCGTGTGCTGGGCCCCCGTCAGAGGAGGAAGCAGCCTGGTAAACGGTGTGCCAGGCCTGAGATCTGGAGGCCTCCCACAGCCGGGTCCCTGTCCTGCCCAGGCCCCCCGAGGGAGGACGATGGTCGGGCAGTGGCGAGCGGGGTGGGGCTGGCGCCGAGCCTGCCCTTGGATGCCCCGGGGAAGGGCGCCGGGGGATGGGCTGCCCCTGGCCAGGTCTGAGGGACCGACCCAGCTCGGGGCTGTCGGGGGCAGAGAGAGAACCCCCCTCCGCCCTTTCCCTTCAGGTTCTTAGGGCTGGCCAAATCCTTCCCAAGACAGCTTGTCTGGAGAAAATCAGACCCAGCTGAAGAACATGTGTCCATGGGGGAAACCCGGGAAACTGAGTCTCCCCACACAATAGCAGAGATTCTCATCTTGCATCCTCTCCTGAGCTAATGACAAAGGTGGATGTCCCGGGTGGGTGGGCCTGTGGAATGGGAGAGGGGAGGAAGTCTATTGTCATGCAGAGGGACATGGAAAGACTTGTCTGAAGCTTATCCCCTGCACTGGGGTCAGGTCGGGAAGGGACGGCACAGAGGTGAGCAGGAACCAACCGGCCTCTCTGTGGTGGGGCTGGCCCCGGGGCAGGCGTGGGGGTGATGGCTGGAAGTGGGATGGCGCGTGAGTTGGCACCAGCCAGCGGTGGAGGCAGAGACTCAGAGGTCAGGGATCTCTCTCTCTGTCTCTGTCTCTCTCTCTCTCCCTCAGGGAGCTGAGGAGAGTAAGGTGGCGCCCCCTGCCCACCTCGCCTACCTCTCCATGGGCCCTTCTTTCTCTGGCCGCTCCGGGAGCCCTGCGGGCTTGGGTTCAAGCCCCCACACACCGCACAGGCCAAGGGCGCATGCGCGACCGCCGGGGCCTAGGGCTGGCCTCGGGGGGCGGGGGGGTCCTCAGTGAAGGCCCCGCCCTCCCTCCAGGCTCTGACCCAGCTGCAGCTCTTCCATCGCCGCCCTTCTGGACTCGGCTTCAGCTGTCTCCCTCCCCTCCCCCACTCCCACTCAGCTTGCAGGCCGCTTCCCTGCCTTGAAAGCATTGCTCTGGCCCTGAGGGCCACAGACCTACTGGGCTTCAAGCTCAAGGCTCTGCCTGGGCCTGCTGCTTCGGCCAGGGTCTCATTTTTTCCTGGAAAGACAAAGCCATGGCCTCACCCCACGCCTGCACTTTGCCACGGCAGGCAGCCCAGATGTAGGAAAGGCTCTGTGGAGTCAGAAGTGCCGAGACAGGCAGATGGCACCAGAGGGTTTGGGGGCCAGGGCGCAACTGGGCTAGCCCCTCCTCCCGGGAGTCGGGGAGGCCCGGCCTTCCTAGTGCCCAGGCCACGGCTCCGGGGAGAAACCCGCCATGGAGGGCACGCGGGAGGCCCTCTGCCTGAGGTGGCAGGTGTCACGCCAGGGCCACTGCAAGCCTGGCTCGGCTTGCCTGCTTTCTCCAAAGGAGGCTGGCCGACCAGCCGAACCTGGCACCTGGGCCAGGCCCCTTCCAAGGGGACGAGTTCCAGAGGATAGAGCCCTGGGGGCGGCTGCCAAGTCTCCTGGGGCGTGTGCTGGGCCCCCGTCAGAGGAGGAAGCAGCCTGGTAAACGGTGTGCCAGGCCTGAGATCTGGAGGCCTCCCACAGCCGGGTCCCTGTCCTGCCCAGGCCCCCCGAGGGAGGACGATGGTCGGGCAGTGGCGAGCGGGGTGGGGCTGGCGCCGAGCCTGCCCTTGGATGCCCCGGGGAAGGGCGCCGGGGGATGGGCTGCCCCTGGCCAGGTCTGAGGGACCGACCCAGCTCGGGGCTGTCGGGGGCAGAGAGAGAACCCCCCTCCGCCCTTTCCCTTCAGGTTCTTAGGGCTGGCCAAATCCTTCCCAAGACAGCTTGTCTGGAGAAAATCAGACCCAGCTGAAGAACATGTGTCCATGGGGGAAACCCGGGAAACTGAGTCTCCCCACACAATAGCAGAGATTCTCATCTTGCATCCTCTCCTGAGCTAATGACAAAGGTGGATGTCCCGGGTGGGTGGGCCTGTGGAATGGGAGAGGGGAGGAAGTCTATTGTCATGCAGAGGGACATGGAAAGACTTGTCTGAAGCTTATCCCCTGCACTGGGGTCAGGTCGGGAAGGGACGGCACAGAGGTGAGCAGGAACCAACCGGCCTCTCTGTGGTGGGGCTGGCCCCGGGGCAGGCGTGGGGGTGATGGCTGGAAGTGGGATGGCGCGTGAGTTGGCACCAGCCAGCGGTGGAGGCAGAGACTCAGAGGTCAGGGATCTCTCTCTCTGTCTCTGTCTCTCTCTCTCTCCCTCAGGGAGCTGAGGAGAGTAAGGTGGCGCCCCCTGCCCACCTCGCCTACCTCTCCATGGGCCCTTCTTTCTCTGGCCGCTCCGGGAGCCCTGCGGGCTTGGGTTCAAGCCCCCACACACCGCACAGGCCAAGGGCGCATGCGCGACCGCCGGGGCCTAGGGCTGGCCTCGGGGGGCGGGGGGGTCCTCAGTGAAGGCCCCGCCCTCCCTCCAGGCTCTGACCCAGCTGCAGCTCTTCCATCGCCGCCCTTCTGGACTCGGCTTCAGCTGTCTCCCTCCCCTCCCCCACTCCCACTCAGCTTGCAGGCCGCTTCCCTGCCTTGAAAGCATTGCTCTGGCCCTGAGGGCCACAGACCTACTGGGCTTCAAGCTCAAGGCTCTGCCTGGGCCTGCTGCTTCGGCCAGGGGCTCATTTCTTCCTGGAAAGACAAAGCCATGGCCTCACCCCACGCCTGCACTTTGCCACGGCAGGCAGCCCAGATGTAGGAAAGGCTCTGTGGAGTCAGAAGTGCCGAGACAGGCAGATGGCACCAGAGGGTTTGGGGGCCAGGGCGCAACTGGGCTAGCCCCTCCTCCCGGGAGTCGGGGAGGCCCGGCCTTCCTAGTGCCCAGGCCACGGCTCCGGGGAGAAACCCGCCATGGAGGGCACGCGGGAGGCCCTCTGCCTGAGGTGGCAGGTGTCACGCCAGGGCCACTGCAAGCCTGGCTCGGCTTGCCTGCTTTCTCCAAAGGAGGCTGGCCGACCAGCCGAACCTGGCACCTGGGCCAGGCCCCTTCCAAGGGGACGAGTTCCAGAGGATAGAGCCCTGGGGGCGGCTGCCAAGTCTCCTGGGGCGTGTGCTGGGCCCCCGTCAGAGGAGGAAGCAGCCTGGTAAACGGTGTGCCAGGCCTGAGATCTGGAGGCCTCCCACAGCCGGGTCCCTGTCCTGCCCAGGCCCCCCGAGGGAGGACGATGGTCGGGCAGTGGCGAGCGGGGTGGGGCTGGCGCCGAGCCTGCCCTTGGATGCCCCGGGGAAGGGCGCCGGGGGATGGGCTGCCCCTGGCCAGGTCTGAGGGACCGACCCAGCTCGGGGCTGTCGGGGGCAGAGAGAGAACCCCCCTCCGCCCTTTCCCTTCAGCTTCTTAGGGCTGGCCAAATCCTTCCCAAGACAGCTTGTCTGGAGAAAATCAGACCCAGCTGAAGAACATGTGTCCATGGGGGAAACCCGGGAAACTGAGTCTCCCCACACAATAGCAGAGATTCTCATCTTGCATCCTCTCCTGAGCTAATGACAAAGGTGGATGTCCCGGGTGGGTGGGCCTGTGGAATGGGAGAGGGGAGGAAGTCTATTGTCATGCAGAGGGACATGGAAAGACTTGTCTGAAGCTTATCCCCTGCACTGGGGTCAGGTCGGGAAGGGACGGCACAGAGGTGAGCAGGAACCAACCGGCCTCTCTGTGGTGGGGCTGGCCCCGGGGCAGGCGTGGGGGTGATGGCTGGAAGTGGGATGGCGCGTGAGTTGGCACCAGCCAGCGGTGGAGGCAGAGACTCAGAGGTCAGGGATCTCTCTCTCTGTCTCTGTCTCTCTCTCTCTCCCTCAGGGAGCTGAGGAGAGTAAGGTGGCGCCCCCTGCCCACCTCGCCTACCTCTCCATGGGCCCTTCTTTCTCTGGCCGCTCCGGGAGCCCTGCGGGCTTGGGTTCAAGCCCCCACACACCGCACAGGCCAAGAGTGCATGCGCGACCGCCGGGGCCTAGGGCTGGCCTCCAGGGGGGGGGGGGTCCTCAGTGAAGGCCCCGCCCTCCCTCCAGGCTCTGACCCAGCTGCAGCTCTTCCATCGCCGCCCTTCTGGACTCGGCTTCAGCTGTCTCCCTCCCCTCCCCCACTCCCACTCAGCTTGCAGGCCGCTTCCCTGCCTTGAAAGCATTGCTCTGGCCCTGAGGGCCACAGACCTACTGGGCTTCAAGCTCAAGGCTCTGCCTGGGCCTGCTGCTTCGGCCAGGGGCTCATTTTTTCCTGGAAAGACAAAGCCATGGCCTCACCCCACGCCTGCACTTTGCCACGGCAGGCAGCCCAGATGTAGGAAAGGCTCTGTGGAGTCAGAAGTGCCGAGACAGGCAGATGGCACCAGAGGGTTTGGGGGCCAGGGCGCAACTGGGCTAGCCCCTCCTCCCGGGAGTCGGGGAGGCCCGGCCTTCCTAGTGCCCAGGCCACGGCTCCGGGGAGAAACCCGCCATGGAGGGCACGCGGGAGGCCCTCTGCCTGAGGTGGCAGGTGTCACGCCAGGGCCACTGCAAGCTTGGCTCGGCTTGCCTGCTTTCTCCAAAGGAGGCTGGCCGACCAGCCGAACCTGGCACCTGGGCCAGGCCCCTTCCAAGGGGACGAGTTCCAGAGGATAGAGCCCTGGGGGCGGCTGCCAAGTCTCCTGGGGCGTGTGCTGGGCCCCCGTCAGAGGAGGAAGCAGCCTGGTAAACGGTGTGCCAGGCCTGAGATCTGGAGGCCTCCCACAGCCGGGTCCCTGTCCTGCCCAGGCCCCCCGAGGGAGGACGATGGTCGGGCAGTGGCGAGCGGGGTGGGGCTGGCGCCGAGCCTGCCCTTGGATGCCCCGGGGAAGGGCGCCGGGGGATGGGCTGCCCCTGGCCAGGTCTGAGGGACCGACCCAGCTCGGGGCTGTCGGGGGCAGAGAGAGAACCCCCCTCCGCCCTTTCCCTTCAGGTTCTTAGGGCTGGCCAAATCCTTCCCAAGACAGCTTGTCTGGAGAAAATCAGACCCAGCTGAAGAACATGTGTCCATGGGGGAAACCCGGGAAACTGAGTCTCCCCACACAATAGCAGAGATTCTCATCTTGCATCCTCTCCTGAGCTAATGACAAAGGTGGATGTCCCGGGTGGGTGGGCCTGTGGAATGGGAGAGGGGAGGAAGTCTATTGTCATGCAGAGGGACATGGAAAGACTTGTCTGAAGCTTATCCCCTGCACTGGGGTCAGGTCGGGAAGGGACGGCACAGAGGTGAGCAGGAACCAACCGGCCTCTCTGTGGTGGGGCTGGCCCCGGGGCAGGCGTGGGGGTGATGGCTGGAAGTGGGATGGTGCGTGAGTTGGCACCAGCCAGCGGTGGAGGCAGAGACTCAGAGGTCAGGGATCTCTCTCTCTGTCTCTGTCTCTCTCTCTCTCCCTCAGGGAGCTGAGGAGAGTAAGGTGGCGCCCCCTGCCCACCTCGCCTACCTCTCCATGGGCCCTTCTTTCTCTGGCCGCTCCGGGAGCCCTGCGGGCTTGGGTTCAAGCCCCCACACACCGCACAGGCCAAGGGCGCATGCGCGACCGCCGGGGCCTAGGGCTGGCCTCGGGGGGCGGGGGGGTCCTCAGTGAAGGCCCCGCCCTCCCTCCAGGCTCTGACCCAGCTGCAGCTCTTCCATCGCCGCCCTTCTGGACTCGGCTTCAGCTGTCTCCCTCCCCTCCCCCACTCCCACTCAGCTTGCAGGCCGCTTCCCTGCCTTGAAAGCATTGCTCTGGCCCTGAGGGCCACAGACCTACTGGGCTTCAAGCTCAAGGCTCTGCCTGGGCCTGCTGCTTCGGCCAGGGGCTCATTTCTTCCTGGAAAGACAAAGCCATGGCCTCACCCCACGCCTGCACTTTGCCACGGCAGGCAGCCCAGATGTAGGAAAGGCTCTGTGGAGTCAGAAGTGCCGAGACAGGCAGATGGCACCAGAGGGTTTGGGGGCCAGGGCGCAACTGGGCTAGCCCCTCCTCCCGGGAGTCGGGGAGGCCCGGCCTTCCTAGTGCCCAGGCCACGGCTCCGGGGAGAAACCCGCCATGGAGGGCACGCGGGAGGCCCTCTGCCTGAGGTGGCAGGTGTCACGCCAGGGCCACTGCAAGCCTGGCTCGGCTTGCCTGCTTTCTCCAAAGGAGGCTGGCCGACCAGCCGAACCTGGCACCTGGGCCAGGCCCCTTCCAAGGGGACGAGTTCCAGAGGATAGAGCCCTGGGGGCGGCTGCCAAGTCTCCTGGGGCGTGTGCTGGGCCCCCGTCAGAGGAGGAAGCAGCCTGGTAAACGGTGTGCCAGGCCTGAGATCTGGAGGCCTCCCACAGCCGGGTCCCTGTCCTGCCCAGGCCCCCCGAGGGAGGACGATGGTCGGGCAGTGGCGAGCGGGGTGGGGCTGGCGCCGAGCCTGCCCTTGGATGCCCCGGGGAAGGGCGCCGGGGGATGGGCTGCCCCTGGCCAGGTCTGAGGGACCGACCCAGCTCGGGGCTGTCGGGGGCAGAGAGAGAACCCCCCTCCGCCCTTTCCCTTCAGCTTCTTAGGGCTGGCCAAATCCTTCCCAAGACAGCTTGTCTGGAGAAAATCAGACCCAGCTGAAGAACATGTGTCCATGGGGGAAACCCGGGAAACTGAGTCTCCCCACACAATAGCAGAGATTCTCATCTTGCATCCTCTCCTGAGCTAATGACAAAGGTGGATGTCCCGGGTGGGTGGGCCTGTGGAATGGGAGAGGGGAGGAAGTCTATTGTCATGCAGAGGGACATGGAAAGACTTGTCTGAAGCTTATCCCCTGCACTGGGGTCAGGTCGGGAAGGGACGGCACAGAGGTGAGCAGGAACCAACCGGCCTCTCTGTGGTGGGGCTGGCCCCGGGGCAGGCGTGGGGGTGATGGCTGGAAGTGGGATGGCGCGTGAGTTGGCACCAGCCAGCGGTGGAGGCAGAGACTCAGAGGTCAGGGATCTCTCTCTCTGTCTCTGTCTCTCTCTCTCTCCCTCAGGGAGCTGAGGAGAGTAAGGTGGCGCCCCCTGCCCACCTCGCCTACCTCTCCATGGGCCCTTCTTTCTCTGGCCGCTCCGGGAGCCCTGCGGGCTTGGGTTCAAGCCCCCACACACCGCACAGGCCAAGAGTGCATGCGCGACCGCCGGGGCCTAGGGCTGGCCTCCAGGGGGGGGGGGTCCTCAGTGAAGGCCCCGCCCTCCCTCCAGGCTCTGACCCAGCTGCAGCTCTTCCATCGCCGCCCTTCTGGACTCGGCTTCAGCTGTCTCCCTCCCCTCCCCCACTCCCACTCAGCTTGCAGGCCGCTTCCCTGCCTTGAAAGCATTGCTCTGGCCCTGAGGGCCACAGACCTACTGGGCTTCAAGCTCAAGGCTCTGCCTGGGCCTGCTGCTTCGGCCAGGGGCTCATTTTTTCCTGGAAAGACAAAGCCATGGCCTCACCCCACGCCTGCACTTTGCCACGGCAGGCAGCCCAGATGTAGGAAAGGCTCTGTGGAGTCAGAAGTGCCGAGACAGGCAGATGGCACCAGAGGGTTTGGGGGCCAGGGCGCAACTGGGCTAGCCCCTCCTCCCGGGAGTCGGGGAGGCCCGGCCTTCCTAGTGCCCAGGCCACGGCTCCGGGGAGAAACCCGCCATGGAGGGCACGCGGGAGGCCCTCTGCCTGAGGTGGCAGGTGTCACGCCAGGGCCACTGCAAGCCTGGCTCGGCTTGCCTGCTTTCTCCAAAGGAGGCTGGCCGACCAGCCGAACCTGGCACCTGGGCCAGGCCCCTTCCAAGGGGACGAGTTCCAGAGGATAGAGCCCTGGGGGCGGCTGCCAAGTCTCCTGGGGCGTGTGCTGGGCCCCCGTCAGAGGAGGAAGCAGCCTGGTAAACGGTGTGCCAGGCCTGAGATCTGGAGGCCTCCCACAGCCGGGTCCCTGTCCTGCCCAGGCCCCCCGAGGGAGGACGATGGTCGGGCAGTGGCGAGCGGGGTGGGGCTGGCGCCGAGCCTGCCCTTGGATGCCCCGGGGAAGGGCGCCGGGGGATGGGCTGCCCCTGGCCAGGTCTGAGGGACCGACCCAGCTCGGGGCTGTCGGGGGCAGAGAGAGAACCCCCCTCCGCCCTTTCCCTTCAGCTTCTTAGGGCTGGCCAAATCCTTCCCAAGACAGCTTGTCTGGAGAAAATCAGACCCAGCTGAAGAACATGTGTCCATGGGGGAAACCCGGGAAACTGAGTCTCCCCACACAATAGCAGAGATTCTCATCTTGCATCCTCTCCTGAGCTAATGACAAAGGTGGATGTCCCGGGTGGGTGGGCCTGTGGAATGGGAGAGGGGAGGAAGTCTATTGTCATGCAGAGGGACATGGAAAGACTTGTCTGAAGCTTATCCCCTGCACTGGGGTCAGGTCGGGAAGGGACGGCACAGAGGTGAGCAGGAACCAACCGGCCTCTCTGTGGTGGGGCTGGCCCCGGGGCAGGCGTGGGGGTGATGGCTGGAAGTGGGATGGCGCGTGAGTTGGCACCAGCCAGCGGTGGAGGCAGAGACTCAGAGGTCAGGGATCTCTCTCTCTGTCTCTGTCTCTCTCTCTCTCCCTCAGGGAGCTGAGGAGAGTAAGGTGGCGCCCCCTGCCCACCTCGCCTACCTCTCCATGGGCCCTTCTTTCTCTGGCCGCTCCGGGAGCCCTGCGGGCTTGGGTTCAAGCCCCCACACACCGCACAGGCCAAGGGCGCATGCGCGACCGCCGGGGCCTAGGGCTGGCCTCGGGGGGCGGGGGGGTCCTCAGTGAAGGCCCCGCCCTCCCTCCAGGCTCTGACCCAGCTGCAGCTCTTCCATCGCCGCCCTTCTGGACTCGGCTTCAGCTGTCTCCCTCCCCTCCCCCACTCCCACTCAGCTTGCAGGCCGCTTCCCTGCCTTGAAAGCATTGCTCTGGCCCTGAGGGCCACAGACCTACTGGGCTTCAAGCTCAAGGCTCTGCCTGGGCCTGCTGCTTCGGCCAGGGGCTCATTTTTTCCTGGAAAGACAAAGCCATGGCCTCACCCCACGCCTGCACTTTGCCACGGCAGGCAGCCCAGATGTAGGAAAGGCTCTGTGGAGTCAGAAGTGCCGAGACAGGCAGATGGCACCAGAGGGTTTGGGGGCCAGGGCGCAACTGGGCTAGCCCCTCCTCCCGGGAGTCGGGGAGGCCCGGCCTTCCTAGTGCCCAGGCCACGGCTCCGGGGAGAAACCCGCCATGGAGGGCACGCGGGAGGCCCTCTGCCTGAGGTGGCAGGTGTCACGCCAGGGCCACTGCAAGCCTGGCTCGGCTTGCCTGCTTTCTCCAAAGGAGGCTGGCCGACCAGCCGAACCTGGCACCTGGGCCAGGCCCCTTCCAAGGGGACGAGTTCCAGAGGATAGAGCCCTGGGGGCGGCTG
Organism: Diceros bicornis minor; assembly: GCF_020826845.1. NCBI lineage: Eukaryota > Metazoa > Chordata > Mammalia > Perissodactyla > Rhinocerotidae > Diceros > Diceros bicornis. The sequence goes on from NW_026691784.1 coordinate 28,278, forward strand.
CCAAGTCTCCTGGGGCGTGTGCTGGGCCCCCGTCAGAGGAGGAAGCAGCCTGGTAAACGGTGTGCCAGGCCTGAGATCTGGAGGCCTCCCACAGCCGGGTCCCTGTCCTGCCCAGGCCCCCCGAGGGAGGACGATGGTCGGGCAGTGGCGAGCGGGGTGGGGCTGGCGCCGAGCCTGCCCTTGGATGCCCCGGGGAAGGGCGCCGGGGGATGGGCTGCCCCTGGCCAGGTCTGAGGGACCGACCCAGCTCGGGGCTGTCGGGGGCAGAGAGAGAACCCCCCTCCGCCCTTTCCCTTCAGGTTCTTAGGGCTGGCCAAATCCTTCCCAAGACAGCTTGTCTGGAGAAAATCAGACCCAGCTGAAGAACATGTGTCCATGGGGGAAACCCGGGAAACTGAGTCTCCCCACACAATAGCAGAGATTCTCATCTTGCATCCTCTCCTGAGCTAATGACAAAGGTGGATGTCCCGGGTGGGTGGGCCTGTGGAATGGGAGAGGGGAGGAAGTCTATTGTCATGCAGAGGGACATGGAAAGACTTGTCTGAAGCTTATCCCCTGCACTGGGGTCAGGTCGGGAAGGGACGGCACAGAGGTGAGCAGGAACCAACCGGCCTCTCTGTGGTGGGGCTGGCCCCGGGGCAGGCGTGGGGGTGATGGCTGGAAGTGGGATGGCGCGTGAGTTGGCACCAGCCAGCGGTGGAGGCAGAGACTCAGAGGTCAGGGATCTCTCTCTCTGTCTCTGTCTCTCTCTCTCTCCCTCAGGGAGCTGAGGAGAGTAAGGTGGCGCCCCCTGCCCACCTCGCCTACCTCTCCATGGGCCCTTCTTTCTCTGGCCGCTCCGGGAGCCCTGCGGGCTTGGGTTCAAGCCCCCACACACCGCACAGGCCAAGGGTGCATGCGCGACCGCCGGGGCCTAGGGCTGGCCTCCGGGGGGGGGGGGGTCATCAGTGAAGGCCCCGCCCTCCCTCCAGGCTCTGACCCAGCTGCAGCTCTTCCATCGCCGCCCTTCTGGACTCGGCTTCAGCTGTCTCCCTCCCCTCCCCCACTCCCACTCAGCTTGCAGGCCGCTTCCCTGCCTTGAAAGCATTGCTCTGGCCCTGAGGGCCACAGACCTACTGGGCTTCAAGCTCAAGGCTCTGCCTGGGCCTGCTGCTTCGGCCAGGGGCTCATTTTTTCCTGGAAAGACAAAGCCATGGCCTCACCCCACGCCTGCACTTTGCCACGGCAGGCAGCCCAGATGTAGGAAAGGCTCTGTGGAGTCAGAAGTGCCGAGACAGGCAGATGGCACCAGAGGGTTTGGGGGCCAGGGCGCAACTGGGCTAGCCCCTCCTCCCGGGAGTCGGGGAGGCCCGGCCTTCCTAGTGCCCAGGCCACGGCTCCGGGGAGAAACCCGCCATGGAGGGCACGCGGGAGGCCCTCTGCCTGAGGTGGCAGGTGTCACGCCAGGGCCACTGCAAGCCTGGCTCGGCTTGCCTGCTTTCTCCAAAGGAGGCTGGCCGACCAGCCGAACCTGGCACCTGGGCCAGGCCCCTTCCAAGGGGACGAGTTCCAGAGGATAGAGCCCTGGGGGCGGCTGCCAAGTCTCCTGGGGCGTGTGCTGGGCCCCCGTCAGAGGAGGAAGCAGCCTGGTAAACGGTGTGCCAGGCCTGAGATCTGGAGGCCTCCCACAGCCGGGTCCCTGTCCTGCCCAGGCCCCCCGAGGGAGGACGATGGTCGGGCAGTGGCGAGCGGGGTGGGGCTGGCGCCGAGCCTGCCCTTGGATGCCCCGGGGAAGGGCGCCGGGGGATGGGCTGCCCCTGGCCAGGTCTGAGGGACCGACCCAGCTCGGGGCTGTCGGGGGCAGAGAGAGAACCCCCCTCCGCCCTTTCCCTTCAGCTTCTTAGGGCTGGCCAAATCCTTCCCAAGACAGCTTGTCTGGAGAAAATCAGACCCAGCTGAAGAACATGTGTCCATGGGGGAAACCCGGGAAACTGAGTCTCCGCACACAATAGCAGAGATTCTCATCTTGCATCCTCTCCTGAGCTAATGACAAAGGTGGATGTCCCGGGTGGGTGGGCCTGTGGAATGGGAGAGGGGAGGAAGTCTATTGTCATGCAGAGGGACATGGAAAGACTTGTCTGAAGCTTATCCCCTGCACTGGGGTCAGGTCGGGAAGGGACGGCACAGAGGTGAGCAGGAACCAACCGGCCTCTCTGTGGTGGGGCTGGCCCCGGGGCAGGCGTGGGGGTGATGGCTGGAAGTGGGATGGCGCGTGAGTTGGCACCAGCCAGCGGTGGAGGCAGAGACTCAGAGGTCAGGGATCTCTCTCTCTGTCTCTGTCTCTCTCTCTCTCCCTCAGGGAGCTGAGGAGAGTAAGGTGGCGCCCCCTGCCCACCTCGCCTACCTCTCCATGGGCCCTTCTTTCTCTGGCCGCTCCGGGAGCCCTGCGGGCTTGGGTTCAAGCCCCCACACACCGCACAGGCCAAGGGTGCATGCGCGACCGCCGGGGCCTAGGGCTGGCCTCCGGGGGGGGGGGTCCTCAGTGAAGGCCCCGCCCTCCCTCCAGGCTCTGACCCAGCTGCAGCTCTTCCATCGCCGCCCTTCTGGACTCGGCTTCAGCTGTCTCCCTCCCCTCCCCCACTCCCACTCAGCTTGCAGGCCGCTTCCCTGCCTTGAAAGCATTGCTCTGGCCCTGAGGGCCACAGACCTACTGGGCTTCAAGCTCAAGGCTCTGCCTGGGCCTGCTGCTTCGGCCAGGGGCTCATTTTTTCCTGGAAAGACAAAGCCATGGCCTCACCCCACGCCTGCACTTTGCCACGGCAGGCAGCCCAGATGTAGGAAAGGCTCTGTGGAGTCAGAAGTGCCGAGACAGGCAGATGGCACCAGAGGGTTTGGGGGCCAGGGCGCAACTGGGCTAGCCCCTCCTCCCGGGAGTCGGGGAGGCCCGGCCTTCCTAGTGCCCAGGCCACGGCTCCGGGGAGAAACCCGCCATGGAGGGCACGCGGGAGGCCCTCTGCCTGAGGTGGCAGGTGTCACGCCAGGGCCACTGCAAGCCTGGCTCGGCTTGCCTGCTTTCTCCAAAGGAGGCTGGCCGACCAGCCGAACCTGGCACCTGGGCCAGGCCCCTTCCAAGGGGACGAGTTCCAGAGGATAGAGCCCTGGGGGCGGCTGCCAAGTCTCCTGGGGCGTGTGCTGGGCCCCCGTCAGAGGAGGAAGCAGCCTGGTAAACGGTGTGCCAGGCCTGAGATCTGGAGGCCTCCCACAGCCGGGTCCCTGTCCTGCCCAGGCCCCCCGAGGGAGGACGATGGTCGGGCAGTGGCGAGCGGGGTGGGGCTGGCGCCGAGCCTGCCCTTGGATGCCCCGGGGAAGGGCGCCGGGGGATGGGCTGCCCCTGGCCAGGTCTGAGGGACCGACCCAGCTCGGGGCTGTCGGGGGCAGAGAGAGAACCCCCCTCCGCCCTTTCCCTTCAGGTTCTTAGGGCTGGCCAAATCCTTCCCAAGACAGCTTGTCTGGAGAAAATCAGACCCAGCTGAAGAACATGTGTCCATGGGGGAAACCCGGGAAACTGAGTCTCCCCACACAATAGCAGAGATTCTCATCTTGCATCCTCTCCTGAGCTAATGACAAAGGTGGATGTCCCGGGTGGGTGGGCCTGTGGAATGGGAGAGGGGAGGAAGTCTATTGTCATGCAGAGGGACATGGAAAGACTTGTCTGAAGCTTATCCCCTGCACTGGGGTCAGGTCGGGAAGGGACGGCACAGAGGTGAGCAGGAACCAACCGGCCTCTCTGTGGTGGGGCTGGCCCCGGGGCAGGCGTGGGGGTGATGGCTGGAAGTGGGATGGCGCGTGAGTTGGCACCAGCCAGCGGTGGAGGCAGAGACTCAGAGGTCAGGGATCTCTCTCTCTGTCTCTGTCTCTCTCTCTCTCCCTCAGGGAGCTGAGGAGAGTAAGGTGGCGCCCCCTGCCCACCTCGCCTACCTCTCCATGGGCCCTTCTTTCTCTGGCCGCTCCGGGAGCCCTGCGGGCTTGGGTTCAAGCCCCCACACACCGCACAGGCCAAGGGCGCATGCGCGACCGCCGGGGCCTAGGGCTGGCCTCGGGGGGCGGGGGGGTCCTCAGTGAAGGCCCCGCCCTCCCTCCAGGCTCTGACCCAGCTGCAGCTCTTCCATCGCCGCCCTTCTGGACTCGGCTTCAGCTGTCTCCCTCCCCTCCCCCACTCCCACTCAGCTTGCAGGCCGCTTCCCTGCCTTGAAAGCATTGCTCTGGCCCTGAGGGCCACAGACCTACTGGGCTTCAAGCTCAAGGCTCTGCCTGGGCCTGCTGCTTCGGCCAGGGGCTCATTTTTTCCTGGAAAGACAAAGCCATGGCCTCACCCCACGCCTGCACTTTGCCACGGCAGGCAGCCCAGATGTAGGAAAGGCTCTGTGGAGTCAGAAGTGCCGAGACAGGCAGATGGCACCAGAGGGTTTGGGGGCCAGGGCGCAACTGGGCTAGCCCCTCCTCCCGGGAGTCGGGGAGGCCCGGCCTTCCTAGTGCCCAGGCCACGGCTCCGGGGAGAAACCCGCCATGGAGGGCACGCGGGAGGCCCTCTGCCTGAGGTGGCAGGTGTCACGCCAGGGCCACTGCAAGCCTGGCTCGGCTTGCCTGCTTTCTCCAAAGGAGGCTGGCCGACCAGCCGAACCTGGCACCTGGGCCAGGCCCCTTCCAAGGGGACGAGTTCCAGAGGATAGAGCCCTGGGGGCGGCTGCCAAGTCTCCTGGGGCGTGTGCTGGGCCCCCGTCAGAGGAGGAAGCAGCCTGGTAAACGGTGAGCCAGGCCTGAGATCTGGAGGCCTCCCACAGCCGGGTCCCTGTCCTGCCCAGGCCCCCCGAGGGAGGACGATGGTCGGGCAGTGGCGAGCGGGGTGGGGCTGGCGCCGAGCCTGCCCTTGGATGCCCCGGGGAAGGGCGCCGGGGGATGGGCTGCCCCTGGCCAGGTCTGAGGGACCGACCCAGCTCGGGGCTGTCGGGGGCAGAGAGAGAACCCCCCTCCGCCCTTTCCCTTCAGGTTCTTAGGGCTGGCCAAATCCTTCCCAAGACAGCTTGTCTGGAGAAAATCAGACCCAGCTGAAGAACATGTGTCCATGGGGGAAACCGGGGAAACTGAGTCTCCCCACACAATAGCAGAGATTCTCATCTTGCATCCTCTCCTGAGCTAATGACAAAGGTGGATGTCCCGGGTGGGTGGGCCTGTGGAATGGGAGAGGGGAGGAAGTCTATTGTCATGCAGAGGGACATGGAAAGACTTGTCTGAAGCTTATCCCCTGCACTGGGGTCAGGTCGGGAAGGGACGGCACAGAGGTGAGCAGGAACCAACCGGCCTCTCTGTGGTGGGGCTGGCCCCGGGGCAGGCGTGGGGGTGATGGCTGGAAGTGGGATGGCGCGTGAGTTGGCACCAGCCAGCGGTGGAGGCAGAGACTCAGAGGTCAGGGATCTCTCTCTCTGTCTCTGTCTCTCTCTCTCTCCCTCAGGGAGCTGAGGAGAGTAAGGTGGCGCCCCCTGCCCACCTCGCCTACCTCTCCATGGGCCCTTCTTTCTCTGGCCGCTCCGGGAGCCCTGCGGGCTTGGGTTCAAGCCCCCACACACCGCACAGGCCAAGGGCGCATGCGCGACCGCCGGGGCCTAGGGCTGGCCTCGGGGGGCGGGGGGGTCCTCAGTGAAGGCCCCGCCCTCCCTCCAGGCTCTGACCCAGCTGCAGCTCTTCCATCGCCGCCCTTCTGGACTCGGCTTCAGCTGTCTCCCTCCCCTCCCCCACTCCCACTCAGCTTGCAGGCCGCTTCCCTGCCTTGAAAGCATTGCTCTGGCCCTGAGGGCCACAGACCTACTGGGCTTCAAGCTCAAGGCTCTGCCTGGGCCTGCTGCTTCGGCCAGGGGCTCATTTTTTCCTGGAAAGACAAAGCCATGGCCTCACCCCACGCCTGCACTTTGCCACGGCAGGCAGCCCAGATGTAGGAAAGGCTCTGTGGAGTCAGAAGTGCCGAGACAGGCAGATGGCACCAGAGGGTTTGGGGGCCAGGGCGCAACTGGGCTAGCCCCTCCTCCCGGGAGTCGGGGAGGCCCGGCCTTCCTCGCTCCGGGGGAGAAACCCGCCATGGGAGGGCACGCGGGAGGCCCTCTGCCTGAGGTGGCAGGTGTCACGCCAGGGCCACTGCAAGCCTGGCTCCGGCTTGCCTGCTTTCTCCAAAGGAGGCTGGCCGACCAGCCGAACCTGGCACCTGGGCCAGGCCCCTTCCAAGGGGACGAGTTCCAGAGGATAGAGCCCTGGGGGCGGCTGCCAAGTCTCCTGGGGCGTGTGCTGGGCCCCCGTCAGAGGAGGAAGCAGCCTGGTAAACGGGTGTGCCAGGCCTGAGATCTGGAGGCCTCCCACAGCCGGGTCCCTGTCCTGCCCAGGCCCCCCGAGGGAGGACGATGGGTCGGGCAGTGGCGAGCGGGGGTGGGGCTGGCGCCGAGCCTGCCCTTGGATGCCCCGGGGAAGGGCGCCGGGGGATGGGCTGCCCCTGGCCAGGTCTGAGGGACCGACCCAGCTCGGGGCTGTCGGGGGCAGAGAGAGAACCCCCCTCCGCCCTTTCCCTTCAGGTTCTTAGGGCTGGCCAAATCCTTCCCAAGACAGCTTGTCTGGAGAAAATCAGACCCAGCTGAAGAACATGTTGTCCATGGGGGAAACCCGGGAAACTGAGTCTCCCCACACAATAGCAGAGATTCTCATCTTGCATCCTCTCCTGAGCTAATGACAAAGGTGGATGTCCCGGGTGGGTGGGCCTGTGGAATGGGAGAGGGGAGGAAGTCTATTGTCATGCAGAGGGACATGGAAATGACTTGTCTGAAGCTTGTCCCCTGCACTGGGGTCAGGTCGGGAAGGGACGGCACAGAGGTGAGCAGGAACCAACCGGCCTCTCTGTGGTGGGGCTGGCCCCGGGGCAGGCGTGGGGGTGATGGCTGGAAGTGGGATGGCGCGTGAGTTGGCACCAGCCAGCGGTGGAGGCAGAGACTCAGAGGTCAGGGATCTCTCTCTCTGTCTCTGTCTCTCTCTCTCTCCCTCAGGGAGCTGAGGAGAGTAAGGTGGGCGCCCCCCTGCCCACCTCGCCTACCTCTCCATGGGCCCTTCTTTCTCTGGCCGCTCCGGGAGCCCTGCGGGCTTGGGTTCAAGCCCCCACACACCGCACAGGCCAAGGGCGCATGCGCCGACCGCCGGGGCCTAGGGCTGGCCTCGGGGGGCGGGGGGGGTCCTCAGTGAAGGCCCCGCCCTCCCTCCAGGCTCTGACCCAGCTGCAGCTCTTCCATCGCCGCCCTTCTGGACTCGGCTTCAGCTGTCTCCCTCCCCTCCCCCACTCCCACTCAGCTTGCAGGCCGCTTCCCTGCCTTGAAAGCATTGCTCTGGCCCTGAGGGCCACAGACCTACTGGGCTTCAAGCTCAAGGCTCTGCCTGGGCCTGCTGCTTCGGCCAGGGGCTCATTTTTTCCTGGAAAGACAAAGCCATGGCCTCACCCCACGCCTGCACTTTGCCACGGCAGGCAGCCCAGATGTAGGAAAGGCTCTGTGGAGTCAGAAGTGCCGAGACAGGCAGATGGCACCAGAGGGTTTGGGGGCCAGGGCGCAACTGGGCTAGCCCCTCCTCCCGGGAGTCGGGGAGGCCCGGCCTTCCTAGTGCCCAGGCCACGGCTCCGGGGAGAAACCCGCCATGGAGGGCACGCGGGAGGCCCTCTGCCTGAGGTGGCAGGTGTCACGCCAGGGCCACTGCAAGCCTGGCTCGGCTTGCCTGCTTTCTCCAAAGGAGGCTGGCCGACCAGCCGAACCTGGCACCTGGGCCAGGCCCCTTCCAAGGGGACGAGTTCCAGAGGATAGAGCCCCTGGGGGCGGCTGCCAAGTCTCCTGGGGGCGTGTGCTGGGCCCCCGTCAGAGGAGGAAGCAGCCTGGTAAACGGTGTGCCAGGCCTGAGATCTGGAGGCCTCCCACAGCCGGGTCCCTGTCCTGCCCAGGCCCCCCGAGGGAGGACGATGGTCGGGCAGTGGCGAGCGGGGTGGGGCTGGCGCCGAGCCTGCCCTTGGATGCCCCGGGGAAGGGCGCCGGGGGATGGGCTGCCCCTGGCCAGGTCTGAGGGACCGACCCAGCTCGGGGCTGTCGGGGGCAGAGAGAGAACCCCCCTCCGCCCTTTCCCTTCAGGTTCTTAGGGCTGGCCAAATCCTTCCCAAGACAGCTTGTCTGGAGAAAATCAGACCCAGCTGAAGAACATGTGTCCATGGGGGAAACCCGGGAAACTGAGTCTCCCCACACAATAGCAGAGATTCTCATCTTGCATCCTCTCCTGAGCTAATGACAAAGGTGGATGTCCCGGGTGGGTGGGCCTGTGGAATGGGAGAGGGGAGGAAGTCTATTGTCATGCAGAGGGACATGGAAAGACTTGTCTGAAGCTTGTCCCCTGCACTGGGGTCAGGTCGGGAAGGGACGGCACAGAGGTGAGCAGGAACCAACCGGCCTCTCTGTGGTGGGGCTGGCCCCGGGGCAGGCGTGGGGGTGATGGCTGGAAGTGGGATGGCGCGTGAGTTGGCACCAGCCAGCGGTGGAGGCAGAGACTCAGAGGTCAGGGATCTCTCTCTCTGTCTCTGTCTCTCTCTCTCTCCCTCAGGGAGCTGAGGAGAGTAAGGTGGCGCCCCCTGCCCACCTCGCCTACCTCTCCATGGGCCCTTCTTTCTCTGGCCGCTCCGGGAGCCCTGCGGGCTTGGGTTCAAGCCCCCACACACCGCACAGGCCAAGGGCGCATGCGCGACCGCCGGGGCCTAGGGCTGGCCTCGGGGGGCGGGGGGGTCCTCAGTGAAGGCCCCGCCCTCCCTCCAGGCTCTGACCCAGCTGCAGCTCTTCCATCGCCGCCCTTCTGGACTCGGCTTCAGCTGTCTCCCTCCCCTCCCCCACTCCCACTCAGCTTGCAGGCCGCTTCCCTGCCTTGAAAGCATTGCTCTGGCCCTGAGGGCCACAGACCTACTGGGCTTCAAGCTCAAGGCTCTGCCTGGGCCTGCTGCTTCGGCCAGGGGCTCATTTTTTCCTGGAAAGACAAAGCCATGGCCTCACCCCACGCCTGCACTTTGCCACGGCAGGCAGCCCAGATGTAGGAAAGGCTCTGTGGAGTCAGAAGTGCCGAGACAGGCAGATGGCACCAGAGGGTTTGGGGGCCAGGGCGCAACTGGGCTAGCCCCTCCTCCCGGGAGTCGGGGAGGCCCGGCCTTCCTAGTGCCCAGGCCACGGCTCCGGGGAGAAACCCGCCATGGAGGGCACGCGGGAGGCCCTCTGCCTGAGGTGGCAGGTGTCACGCCAGGGCCACTGCAAGCCTGGCTCGGCTTGCCTGCTTTCTCCAAAGGAGGCTGGCCGACCAGCCGAACCTGGCACCTGGGCCAGGCCCCTTCCAAGGGGACGAGTTCCAGAGGATAGAGCCCTGGGGGCGGCTGCCAAGTCTCCTGGGGCGTGTGCTGGGCCCCCGTCAGAGGAGGAAGCAGCCTGGTAAACGGTGTGCCAGGCCTGAGATCTGGAGGCCTCCCACAGCCGGGTCCCTGTCCTGCCCAGGCCCCCCGAGGGAGGACGATGGTCGGGCAGTGGCGAGCGGGGTGGGGCTGGCGCCGAGCCTGCCCTTGGATGCCCCGGGGAAGGGCGCCGGGGGATGGGCTGCCCCTGGCCAGGTCTGAGGGACCGACCCAGCTCGGGGCTGTCGGGGGCAGAGAGAGAACCCCCCTCCGCCCTTTCCCTTCAGGTTCTTAGGGCTGGCCAAATCCTTCCCAAGACAGCTTGTCTGGAGAAAATCAGACCCAGCTGAAGAACATGTGTCCATGGGGGAAACCCGGGAAACTGAGTCTCCCCACACAATAGCAGAGATTCTCATCTTGCATCCTCTCCTGAGCTAATGACAAAGGTGGATGTCCCGGGTGGGTGGGCCTGTGGAATGGGAGAGGGGAGGAAGTCTATTGTCATGCAGAGGGACATGGAAAGACTTGTCTGAAGCTTGTCCCCTGCACTGGGGTCAGGTCGGGAAGGGACGGCACAGAGGTGAGCAGGAACCAACCGGCCTCTCTGTGGTGGGGCTGGCCCCGGGGCAGGCGTGGGGGTGATGGCTGGAAGTGGGATGGCGCGTGAGTTGGCACCAGCCAGCGGTGGAGGCAGAGACTCAGAGGTCAGGGATCTCTCTCTCTGTCTCTGTCTCTCTCTCTCTCCCTCAGGGAGCTGAGGAGAGTAAGGTGGCGCCCCCTGCCCACCTCGCCTACCTCTCCATGGGCCCTTCTTTCTCTGGCCGCTCCGGGAGCCCTGCGGGCTTGGGTTCAAGCCCCCACACACCGCACAGGCCAAGGGCGCATGCGCGACCGCCGGTGCCTAGGGCTGGCCCCGGGGGCGGGGGGGTCCTCAGTGAAGGCCCCGCCCTCCCTCCAGGCTCTGACCCAGCTGCAGCTCTTCCATCGCCGCCCTTCTGGACTCGGCTTCAGCTGTCTCCCTCCCCTCCCCCACTCCCACTCAGCTTGCAGGCCGCTTCCCTGCCTTGAAAGCATTGCTCTGGCCCTGAGGGCCACAGACCTACTGGGCTTCAAGCTCAAGGCTCTGCCTGGGCCTGCTGCTTCGGCCAGGGGCTCATTTTTTCCTGGAAAGACAAAGCCATGGCCTCACCCCACGCCTGCACTTTGCCACGGCAGGCAGCCCAGATGTAGGAAAGGCTCTGTGGAGTCAGAAGTGCCGAGACAGGCAGATGGCACCAGAGGGTTTGGGGGCCAGGGCGCAACTGGGCTAGCCCCTCCTCCCGGGAGTCGGGGAGGCCCGGCCTTCCTAGTGCCCAGGCCACGGCTCCGGGGAGAAACCCGCCATGGAGGGCACGCGGGAGGCCCTCTGCCTGAGGTGGCAGGTGTCACGCCAGGGCCACTGCAAGCCTGGCTCGGCTTGCCTGCTTTCTCCAAAGGAGGCTGGCCGACCAGCCGAACCTGGCACCTGGGCCAGGCCCCTTCCAAGGGGACGAGTTCCAGAGGATAGAGCCCTGGGGGCGGCTGCCAAGTCTCCTGGGGCGTGTGCTGGGCCCCCGTCAGAGGAGGAAGCAGCCTGGTAAACGGTGTGCCAGGCCTGAGATCTGGAGGCCTCCCACAGCCGGGTCCCTGTCCTGCCCAGGCCCCCCCGAGGGAGGACGATGGTCGGGCAGTGGCGAGCGGGGTGGGGCTGGCGCCGAGCCTGCCCTTGGATGCCCCGGGGAAGGGCGCCGGGGGATGGGCTGCCCCTGGCCAGGTCTGAGGGACCGACCCAGCTCGGGGCTGTCGGGGGCAGAGAGAGAACCCCCCTCCGCCCTTTCCCTTCAGGTTCTTAGGGCTGGCCAAATCCTTCCCAAGACAGCTTGTCTGGAGAAAATCAGACCCAGCTGAAGAACATGTGTCCATGGGGGAAACCCGGGAAACTGAGTCTCCCCACACAATAGCAGAGATTCTCATCTTGCATCCTCTCCTGAGCTAATGACAAAGGTGGATGTCCCGGGTGGGTGGGCCTGTGGAATGGGAGAGGGGAGGAAGTCTACTGTCATGCAGAGGGACATGGAAAGACTTGTCTGAAGCTTATCCCCTGCACTGGGGTCAGGTCGGGAAGGGACGGCACAGAGGTGAGCAGGAACCAACCGGCCTCTCTGTGGTGGGGCTGGCCCCGGGGCAGGCGTGGGGGTGATGGCTGGAAGTGGGATGGCGCGTGAGTTGGCACCAGCCAGCGGTGGAGGCAGAGACTCAGAGGTCAGGGATCTCTCTCTCTGTCTCTGTCTCTCTCTCTCTCCCTCAGGGAGCTGAGGAGAGTAAGGTGGCGCCCCCTGCCCACCTCGCCTACCTCTCCATGGGCCCTTCTTTCTCTGGCCGCTCCGGGAGCCCTGCGGGCTTGGGTTCAAGCCTCCACACACCGCACAGGCCAAGGGTGCATGCGCGACCGCCGGGGCCTAGGGCTGGCCTCCGGGGGGGGGGTCCTCAGTGAAGGCCCCGCCCTCCCTCCAGGCTCTGACCCAGCTGCAGCTCTTCCATCGCCGCCCTTCTGGACTCGGCTTCAGCTGTCTCCCTCCCCTCCCCCACTCCCACTCAGCTTGCAGGCCGCTTCCCTGCCTTGAAAGCATTGCTCTGGCCCTGAGGGCCACAGACCTACTGGGCTTCAAGCTCAAGGCTCTGCCTGGGCCTGCTGCTTCGGCCAGGGGCTCATTTTTTCCTGGAAAGACAAAGCCATGGCCTCACCCCACGCCTGCACTTTGCCACGGCAGGCAGCCCAGATGTAGGAAAGGCTCTGTGGAGTCAGAAGTGCCGAGACAGGCAGATGGCACCAGAGGGTTTGGGGGCCAGGGCGCAACTGGGCTAGCCCCTCCTCCCGGGAGTCGGGGAGGCCCGGCCTTCCTAGTGCCCAGGCCACGGCTCCGGGGAGAAACCCGCCATGGAGGGCACGCGGGAGGCCCTCTGCCTGAGGTGGCAGGTGTCACGCCAGGGCCACTGCAAGCCTGGCTCGGCTTGCCTGCTTTCTCCAAAGGAGGCTGGCCGACCAGCCGAACCTGGCACCTGGGCCAGGCCCCTTCCAAGGGGACGAGTTCCAGAGGATAGAGCCCTGGGGGCGGCTGCCAAGTCTCCTGGGGCGTGTGCTGGGCCCCCGTCAGAGGAGGAAGCAGCCTGGTAAACGGTGTGCCAGGCCTGAGATCTGGAGGCCTCCCACAGCCGGGTCCCTGTCCTGCCCAGGCCCCCCGAGGGAGGACGATGGTCGGGCAGTGGCGAGCGGGGTGGGGCTGGCGCCGAGCCTGCCCTTGGATGCCCCGGGGAAGGGCGCCGGGGGATGGGCTGCCCCTGGCCAGGTCTGAGGGACCGACCCAGCTCGGGGCTGTCGGGGGCAGAGAGAGAACCCCCCTCCGCCCTTTCCCTTCAGGTTCTTAGGGCTGGCCAAATCCTTCCCAAGACAGCTTGTCTGGAGAAAATCAGACCCAGCTGAAGAACATGTGTCCATGGGGGAAACCCGGGAAACTGAGTCTCCCCACACAATAGCAGAGATTCTCATCTTGCATCCTCTCCTGAGCTAATGACAAAGGTGGATGTCCCGGGTGGGTGGGCCTGTGGAATGGGAGAGGGGAGGAAGTCTATTGTCATGCAGAGGGACATGGAAAGACTTGTCTGAAGCTTGTCCCCTGCACTGGGGTCAGGTCGGGAAGGGACGGCACAGAGGTGAGCAGGAACCAACCGGCCTCTCTGTGGTGGGGCTGGCCCCGGGGCAGGCGTGGGGGTGATGGCTGGAAGTGGGATGGCGCGTGAGTTGGCACCAGCCAGCGGTGGAGGCAGAGACTCAGAGGTCAGGGATCTCTCTCTCTGTCTCTGTCTCTCTCTCTCTCCCTCAGGGAGCTGAGGAGAGTAAGGTGGCGCCCCCTGCCCACCTCGCCTACCTCTCCATGGGCCCTTCTTTCTCTGGCCGCTCCGGGAGCCCTGCGGGCTTGGGTTCAAGCCCCCACACACCGCACAGGCCAAGGGCGCATGCGCGACCGCCGGTGCCTAGGGCTGGCCCCGGGGGCGGGGGGGTCCTCAGTGAAGGCCCCGCCCTCCCTCCAGGCTCTGACCCAGCTGCAGCTCTTCCATCGCCGCCCTTCTGGACTCGGCTTCAGCTGTCTCCCTCCCCTCCCCCACTCCCACTCAGCTTGCAGGCCGCTTCCCTGCCTTGAAAGCATTGCTCTGGCCCTGAGGGCCACAGACCTACTGGGCTTCAAGCTCAAGGCTCTGCCTGGGCCTGCTGCTTCGGCCAGGGGCTCATTTTTTCCTGGAAAGACAAAGCCATGGCCTCACCCCACGCCTGCACTTTGCCACGGCAGGCAGCCCAGATGTAGGAAAGGCTCTGTGGAGTCAGAAGTGCCGAGACAGGCAGATGGCACCAGAGGGTTTGGGGGCCAGGGCGCAACTGGGCTAGCCCCTCCTCCCGGGAGTCGGGGAGGCCCGGCCTTCCTAGTGCCCAGGCCACGGCTCCGGGGAGAAACCCGCCATGGAGGGCACGCGGGAGGCCCTCTGCCTGAGGTGGCAGGTGTCACGCCAGGGCCACTGCAAGCCTGGCTCGGCTTGCCTGCTTTCTCCAAAGGAGGCTGGCCGACCAGCCGAACCTGGCACCTGGGCCAGGCCCCTTCCAAGGGGACGAGTTCCAGAGGATAGAGCCCTGGGGGCGGCTGCCAAGTCTCCTGGGGCGTGTGCTGGGCCCCCGTCAGAGGAGGAAGCAGCCTGGTAAACGGTGTGCCAGGCCTGAGATCTGGAGGCCTCCCACAGCCGGGTCCCTGTCCTGCCCAGGCCCCCCGAGGGAGGACGATGGTCGGGCAGTGGCGAGCGGGGTGGGGCTGGCGCCGAGCCTGCCCTTGGATGCCCCGGGGAAGGGCGCCGGGGGATGGGCTGCCCCTGGCCAGGTCTGAGGGACCGACCCAGCTCGGGGCTGTCGGGGGCAGAGAGAGAACCCCCCTCCGCCCTTTCCCTTCAGGTTCTTAGGGCTGGCCAAATCCTTCCCAAGACAGCTTGTCTGGAGAAAATCAGACCCAGCTGAAGAACATGTGTCCATGGGGGAAACCCGGGAAACTGAGTCTCCCCACACAATAGCAGAGATTCTCATCTTGCATCCTCTCCTGAGCTAATGACAAAGGTGGATGTCCCGGGTGGGTGGGCCTGTGGAATGGGAGAGGGGAGGAAGTCTACTGTCATGCAGAGGGACATGGAAAGACTTGTCTGAAGCTTATCCCCTGCACTGGGGTCAGGTCGGGAAGGGACGGCACAGAGGTGAGCAGGAACCAACCGGCCTCTCTGTGGTGGGGCTGGCCCCGGGGCAGGCGTGGGGGTGATGGCTGGAAGTGGGATGGCGCGTGAGTTGGCACCAGCCAGCGGTGGAGGCAGAGACTCAGAGGTCAGGGATCTCTCTCTCTGTCTCTGTCTCTCTCTCTCTCCCTCAGGGAGCTGAGGAGAGTAAGGTGGCGCCCCCTGCCCACCTCGCCTACCTCTCCATGGGCCCTTCTTTCTCTGGCCGCTCCGGGAGCCCTGCGGGCTTGGGTTCAAGCCTCCACACACCGCACAGGCCAAGGGTGCATGCGCGACCGCCGGGGCCTAGGGCTGGCCTCCGGGGGGGGGGTCCTCAGTGAAGGCCCCGCCCTCCCTCCAGGCTCTGACCCAGCTGCAGCTCTTCCATCGCCGCCCTTCTGGACTCGGCTTCAGCTGTCTCCCTCCCCTCCCCCACTCCCACTCAGCTTGCAGGCCGCTTCCCTGCCTTGAAAGCATTGCTCTGGCCCTGAGGGCCACAGACCTACTGGGCTTCAAGCTCAAGGCTCTGCCTGGGCCTGCTGCTTCGGCCAGGGGCTCATTTTTTCCTGGAAAGACAAAGCCATGGCCTCACCCCCACGCCTGCACTTTGCCACGGCAGGCAGCCCAGATGTAGGAAAGGCTCTGTGGAGTCAGAAGTGCCGAGACAGGCAGATGGCACCAGAGGGTTTGGGGGCCAGGGCGCAACTGGGCTAGCCCCTCCTCCCGGGAGTCGGGGAGGCCCGGCCTTCCTAGTGCCCAGGCCACGGCTCCGGGGAGAAACCCGCCATGGAGGGCACGCGGGAGGCCCTCTGCCTGAGGTGGCAGGTGTCACGCCAGGGCCACTGCAAGCCTGGCTCGGCTTGCCTGCTTTCTCCAAAGGAGGCTGGCCGACCAGCCGAACCTGGCACCTGGGCCAGGCCCCTTCCAAGGGGACGAGTTCCAGAGGATAGAGCCCTGGGGGCGGCTGCCAAGTCTCCTGGGGCGTGTGCTGGGCCCCCGTCAGAGGAGGAAGCAGCCTGGTAAACGGTGTGCCAGGCCTGAGATCTGGAGGCCTCCCACAGCCGGGTCCCTGTCCTGCCCAGGCCCCCCGAGGGAGGACGATGGTCGGGCAGTGGCGAGCGGGGTGGGGCTGGCGCCGAGCCTGCCCTTGGATGCCCCGGGGAAGGGCGCCGGGGGATGGGCTGCCCCTGGCCAGGTCTGAGGGACCGACCCAGCTCGGGGCTGTCGGGGGCAGAGAGAGAACCCCCCTCCGCCCTTTCCCTTCAGGTTCTTAGGGCTGGCCAAATCCTTCCCAAGACAGCTTGTCTGGAGAAAATCAGACCCAGCTGAAGAACATGTGTCCATGGGGGAAACCCGGGAAACTGAGTCTCCCCACACAATAGCAGAGATTCTCATCTTGCATCCTCTCCTGAGCTAATGACAAAGGTGGATGTCCCGGGTGGGTGGGCCTGTGGAATGGGAGAGGGGAGGAAGTCTATTGTCATGCAGAGGGACATGGAAAGACTTGTCTGAAGCTTGTCCCCTGCACTGGGGTCAGGTCGGGAAGGGACGGCACAGAGGTGAGCAGGAACCAACCGGCCTCTCTGTGGTGGGGCTGGCCCCGGGGCAGGCGTGGGGGTGATGGCTGGAAGTGGGATGGCGCGTGAGTTGGCACCAGCCAGCGGTGGAGGCAGAGACTCAGAGGTCAGGGATCTCTCTCTCTGTCTCTGTCTCTCTCTCTCTCCCTCAGGGAGCTGAGGAGAGTAAGGTGGCGCCCCCTGCCCACCTCGCCTACCTCTCCATGGGCCCTTCTTTCTCTGGCCGCTCCGGGAGCCCTGCGGGCTTGGGTTCAAGCCCCCACACACCGCACAGGCCAAGGGCGCATGCGCGACCGCCGGGGCCTAGGGCTGGCCTCGGGGGGCGGGGGGGTCCTCAGTGAAGGCCCCGCCCTCCCTCCAGGCTCTGACCCAGCTGCAGCTCTTCCATCGCCGCCCTTCTGGACTCGGCTTCAGCTGTCTCCCTCCCCTCCCCCACTCCCACTCAGCTTGCAGGCCGCTTCCCTGCCTTGAAAGCATTGCTCTGGCCCTGAGGGCCACAGACCTACTGGGCTTCAAGCTCAAGGCT
>NW_026691785.1:0-45132 GCF_020826845.1 Diceros bicornis minor
CCTGGCCAGGTGCCAGGTTCGGCTGGTCGGCCAGCCTCCTTTGGAGAAAGCAGGCAAGCCGAGCCAGGCTTGCAGTGGCCCTGGCGTGACACCTGCCACCTCAGGCAGAGGGCCTCCCGCGTGCCCGTCCATTGGCGGGTTTTCTCGCCCGGAGCCGTGGCCTGGGGCACTAGGAAGGCCGGGCCTCCCCGACTCCCGGGAGGATGGGGCTAGCCCACTTGCGCCCTGGCCCCCAAACCCTCTGGTGCCATCTGCCTGTCTCGGCACTTCTGGACTCCACAGAGCCTTTCCTACACCTGGGCTGCCTGCCGTGGCAAAGTGCAGGCGTGGGGTGAGGCCATGGCTTTGTCTTTCCAGGAAAAAATGAGCCCCTGGCCGAAGCAGCAGGCCCAGGCAGAGCCTTGAGCTTGAGCCCAGTAGGTCTGTGGCCCTCAGGGCCAGAGCCATGCTTTCAAGGCAGGGAAGCGGCCTGCAAGCTGAGTGGGAGTGGGGGAGGGGAGGGAGACAGCTGAAGCCGAGTCCAGAAGGGCATGCGATGGAAGAGAGCTGCAGCTGGGTCAGAGCCTGGAGGGAGGGCGGGGCCTTCACTGAGGACCCCCCCCCCCGAGGCCAGCCCTAGGCCCCGGCGGTCGCGCATGCGCCCTTGGCCTGTGCGGTGTGTGGGGGGTTGAACCCAAGCCCGCAGGGCTCCCGGAAGCGGCCAGAGAAAGAAGGGCCCATGGAGAGGTAGGCGAGGTGGGCAGGGGGCGCCACCTTACTCTGCTCAGCTCCCTGAGGGGAGGAGAGAGAGAGACAGAGACAGAGAGAGAGATCCCTGACCTCTGAGTCTCTGCCTCCACCGCTGGCTGGTGCCAACTCACGCGCCATCCCACTTCCAGCCATCACCCCCACGCCTGCCCCGGGGCCAGCCCCACCACAGAGAGGGCCGGTTGGTTCCTGCTCACCTCTGTGCCGTCCCTTCCCGACCTGACCCCAGTGCAGGGGATAGCTTCAGACAAGTCCTTTCCATGTCCCTCTGCATGACAATAGACTTCTCCCTCTCCCATTCCACAGGCCACCCGGGACATCCACCTTTGTCATTGGCTCAGGAGAGGATGCAAGATGAGAATCTCTGCTATTGTGTGGGGAGACTCAGTTTCCCGGGTTCCCCCATGGACACATGTTCTTCAGCTGGGTCTGATTTTCTCCAGACAAGCTGTCTTGGGAAGGATTTGGCCAGCCCTAAGAACCTGAAGGAAAGGGCGGAGGGGGGTTCTCTCTCTGCCCCCGACAGCCCCGAGCTGGGGTCGGTCCCTCAGACCCGGCCAGGGGGCAGCCCATCCCCCGGCGCCCTTCCCCGGGGCATCCAAGGGCAGGCTCGGCGCCAGCCCCACCCCGCTCGCCACTGCCCGACCATCGTCCCTCCCTCGGGGGCCTGGCAGGACAGGGACCCGGCTGTGGAGGCCTCCAGATCTCAGGCCTGGCACACCGTTTACCAGGCTGCTTCCTCCTCTGACGGGGGGCCCAGCACACGCCCCAGGAGATCTTGGCAGCCGCCCCAGGGCTCTAGCCTCTGGAACTCGTCCCCTTGCAAGGGGGCCCTGGCCCAGGTGCCAGTTCGGCTGGTTCGGCCAGCCTCCTTTGGAGAAAGCAGGCAAGCCGAGCAGGCTTGCAGTGGCCCTGGCGTGACACCTGCCACCTCAGGCAGAGGGCCTCCCGCGTGCCCTCCATGGCGGGTTTCTCCCCGGAGCCGTGGCCTGGGCACTAGGAAGGCCGGGCCTCCCCGACTCCCGGGAGAGGGGCTAGCCCACTTGCGCCCTGGCCCCCAAACCCTCTGGTGCCATCTGCCTGTCTCGGCACTTCTGACTCCACAGAGCCTTTCCTACACCTGGGCTGCCTGCCGTGGCAAAGTGCAGGCGTGGGGTGAGGCCATGGCTTTGTCTTTCCAGGAAAAAATGAGCCCCTGGCCGAAGCAGCAGGCCCAGGCAGAGCCTTGAGCTTGAAGCCCAGTAGGTCTGTGGCCCTCAGGGCCAGAGCCATGCTTTCAAGGCAGGGAAGCGGCCTGCAAGCTGAGTGGGAGTGGGGGAGGGGAGGGAGACAGCTGAAGCCGAGTCCAGAAAGGGCGGCGATGGAAGAGCTGCAGCTGGGTCAGAGCCTGGAGGGAGGGCGGGGCCTTCACTGAGGACCCCACCCCCCCCCCCGAGGCCAGCCCTAGGCCCCGGCGGTCGCGCATGCGCCCTTGGCCTGTGCGGTGTGTGGGGGTTGAACCCAAGCCCGCAGGGCTCCCGGAGCGGCCAGAGAAAGAAGGGCCCATGGAGAGGTAGGCGAGGTGGGCAGGGGGCGCCACGCTTACTCTGCTCAGCTCCCTGAGGGAGAGAGAGAGAGACAGAGACAGAGAGAGAGATCCCTGACCTCTGAGTCTCTGCCTCCACCGCTGGCTGGTGCCAACTCACGCGCCATCCCCACTTCCAGCCATCACCCCCACGCCTGCCCCCGGGGCCAGCCCCACCACAGAGAGGCCAGTTGGTTCCTGCTCACCTCTGTGCCGTCCCTTCCCGACCTGACCCCAGTGCAGGGGATAAGCTTCAGACAAGTCTTTCCATGTCCCTCTGCATGACAATAGACTTCCTCCCCTCTCCCATTCCACAGGCCCACCCGGGACATCCACCTTTGTCATTGGCTCAGGAGAGGATGCAAGATGAGAATCTCTGCTATTGTGTGGGGAGACTCAGTTTCCCGGGTTTCCCCCATGGACACATGTTCTTCAGCTGGGTCTGATTTTCTCCAGACAAGCTGTCTTGGGAAGGATTTGGCCAGCCCTAAGAACCTGAAGGGAAAGGGCGGAGGGGGGTTCTCTCTCTGCCCCCGACAGCCCCGAGCTGGGTCGGTCCCTCAGACCCGGCCAGGGGCAGCCCATCCCCCGGCGCCCTTCCCCGGGGCATCCAAGGGCAGGCTCGGCGCCAGCCCCACCCCGCTCGCCACTGCCCGACCATCGTCCTCCCTCGGGGGGCCTGGGCAGGACAGGGACCCGGCTGTGGGAGGCCTCCAGATCTCAGGCCTGGCACACCGTTTACCAGGCTGCTTCCTCCTCTGACGGGGGCCCAGCACACGCCCCAGGAGACTTGGCAGCCGCCCCCAGGGCTCTAGCCTCTGGAACTCGTCCCCTTGCAAGGGGCCTGGCCCAGGTGCCAGGTTCGGCTGGTCGGCCAGCCTCCTTTGGAGAAAGCAGGCAAGCCGAGCCAGGCTTGCAGTGGCCCTGGCGTGACACCTGCCACCTCAGGCAGAGGGCCTCCCGCGTGCCCTCCATGGCGGGTTTTCTCCCCGGAGCCGTGGCCTGGGCACTAGGAAGGCCGGGCCTCCCCGACTCCCGGGAGGAGGGGCTAGCCCACTTGCGCCCTGGCCCCCAAACCCTCTGGTGCCATCTGCCTGTCTCGGCACTTCTGACTCCACAGAGCCTTTCCTACACCTGGGCTGCCTGCCGTGGCAAAGTGCAGGCGTGGGGTGAGGCCATGGCTTTGTCTTTCCAGGAAAAAATGAGCCCCTGGCCGAAGCAGCAGGCCCAGGCAGAGCCTTGAGCTTGAAGCCCAGTAGGTCTGTGGCCCTCAGGGCCAGAGCCATGCTTTCAAGGCAGGGAAGCGGCCTGCAAGCTGAGTGGGAGTGGGGGAGGGGAGGGAGACAGCTGAAGCCGAGTCCAGAAGGGCAGCGATGGAAGAGCTGCAGCTGGGTCAGAGCCTGGAGGGAGGGCGGGGCCTTCACTGAGGACCCCCCCCCCCCCGAGGCCAGCCCTAGGCCCCGGCGGTCGCGCATGCGCCCTTGGCCTGTGCGGTGTGTGGGGGGTTGAACCCAAGCCCGCAGGGCTCCCGGAGCGGCCAGAGAAAGAAGGGCCCATGGAGAGGTAGGCGAGGTGGGCAGGGGGCGCCACCTTACTCTGCTCAGCTCCCTGAGGGAGAGAGAGAGAGACAGAGACAGAGAGAGAGATCCCTGACCTCTGAGTCTCTGCCTCCACCGCTGGCTGGTGCCAACTCACGCGCCATCCCACTTCCAGCCATCACCCCCACGCCTGCCCCGGGGCCAGCCCCACCACAGAGAGGCCGGTTGGTTCCTGCTCACCTCTGTGCCGTCCCTTCCCGACCTGACCCCAGTGCAGGGGATAAGCTTCAGACAAGTCTTTCCATGTCCCTCTGCATGACAATAGACTTCCTCCCCTCTCCCATTCCACAGGCCCACCCGGGACATCCACCTTTGTCATTGGCTCAGGAGAGGATGCAAGATGAGAATCTCTGCTATTGTGTGGGGAGACTCAGTTTCCCGGGTTTCCCCCATGGACACATGTTCTTCAGCTGGGTCTGATTTTCTCCAGACAAGCTGTCTTGGGAAGGATTTGGCCAGCCCTAAGAACCTGAAGGGAAAGGGCGGAGGGGGGTTCTCTCTCTGCCCCCGACAGCCCCGAGCTGGGTCGGTCCCTCAGACCCGGCCAGGGGCAGCCCATCCCCCGGCGCCCTTCCCCGGGGCATCCAAGGGCAGGCTCGGCGCCAGCCCCACCCCGCTCGCCACTGCCCGACCATCGTCCTCCCTCGGGGGGCCTGGGCAGGACAGGGACCCGGCTGTGGGAGGCCTCCAGATCTCAGGCCTGGCACACCGTTTACCAGGCTGCTTCCTCCTCTGACGGGGGCCCAGCACACGCCCCAGGAGACTTGGCAGCCGCCCCCAGGGCTCTAGCCTCTGGAACTCGTCCCCTTGCAAGGGGCCTGGCCCAGGTGCCAGGTTCGGCTGGTCGGCCAGCCTCCTTTGGAGAAAGCAGGCAAGCCGAGCCAGGCTTGCAGTGGCCCTGGCGTGACACCTGCCACCTCAGGCAGAGGGCCTCCCGCGTGCCCTCCATGGCGGGTTTCTCCCCGGAGCCGTGGCCTGGGCACTAGGAAGGCCGGGCCTCCCCGACTCCCGGGAGGAGGGGCTAGCCCACTTGCGCCCTGGCCCCCAAACCCTCTGGTGCCATCTGCCTGTCTCGGCACTTCTGACTCCACAGAGCCTTTCCTACATCTGGGCTGCCTGCCGTGGCAAAGTGCAGGCGTGGGGTGAGGCCATGGCTTTGTCTTTCCAGGAAAAAATGAGCCCCTGGCCGAAGCAGCAGGCCCAGGCAGAGCCTTGAGCTTGAAGCCCAGTAGGTCTGTGGCCCTCAGGGCCAGAGCCATGCTTTCAAGGCAGGGAAGCGGCCTGCAAGCTGAGTGGGAGTGGGGGAGGGGAGGGAGACAGCTGAAGCCGAGTCCAGAAGGGCGGCGATGGAAGAGCTGCAGCTGGGTCAGAGCCTGGAGGGAGGGCGGGGCATTCACTGAGGACCCCCCCCCCCCGAGGCCAGCCCTAGGCCCCGGCGGTCGCGCATGCGCCCTTGGCCTGTGCGGTGTGTGGGGGGTTGAACCCAAGCTCGCAGGGCTCCCGGAGCGGCCAGAGAAAGAAGGGCCCATGGAGAGGTAGGCGAGGTGGGCAGGGGGCGCCACCTTACTCTGCTCAGCTCCCTGAGGGAGAGAGAGAGAGACAGAGACAGAGAGAGAGATCCCTGACCTCTGAGTCTCTGCCTCCACCGCTGGCTGGTGCCAACTCACGCGCCATCCCACTTCCAGCCATCACCCCCACGCCTGCCCCGGGGCCAGCCCCACCACAGAGAGGCCGGTTGGTTCCTGCTCACCTCTGTGCCGTCCCTTCCCGACCTGACCCCAGTGCAGGGGATAAGCTTCAGACAAGTCTTTCCATGTCCCTCTGCATGACAATAGACTTCCTCCCCTCTCCCATTCCACAGGCCCACCCGGGACATCCACCTTTGTCATTAGCTCAGGAGAGGATGCAAGATGAGAATCTCTGCTATTGTGTGGGGAGACTCAGTTTCCCGGGTTTCCCCCATGGACACATGTTCTTCAGCTGGGTCTGATTTTCTCCAGACAAGCTGTCTTGGGAAGGATTTGGCCAGCCCTAAGAACCTGAAGGGAAAGGGCGGAGGGGGGTTCTCTCTCTGCCCCCGACAGCCCCGAGCTGGGTCGGTCCCTCAGACCCGGCCAGGGGCAGCCCATCCCCCGGCGCCCTTCCCCGGGGCATCCAAGGGCAGGCTCGGCGCCAGCCCCACCCCGCTCGCCACTGCCCGACCATCGTCCTCCCTCGGGGGGCCTGGGCAGGACAGGGACCCGGCTGTGGGAGGCCTCCAGATCTCAGGCCTGGCACACCGTTTACCAGGCTGCTTCCTCCTCTGACGGGGGCCCAGCACACGCCCCAGGAGACTTGGCAGCCGCCCCCAGGGCTCTAGCCTCTGGAACTCGTCCCCTTGCAAGGGGCCTGGCCCAGGTGCCAGGTTCGGCTGGTCGGCCAGCCTCCTTTGGAGAAAGCAGGCAAGCCGAGCCAGGCTTGCAGTGGCCCTGGCGTGACACCTGCCACCTCAGGCAGAGGGCCTCCCGCGTGCCCTCCATGGCGGGTTTCTCCCCGGAGCCGTGGCCTGGGCACTAGGAAGGCCGGGCCTCCCCGACTCCCGGGAGGAGGGGCTAGCCCACTTGCGCCCTGGCCCCCAAACCCTCTGGTGCCATCTGCCTGTCTCGGCACTTCTGACTCCACAGAGCCTTTCCTACACCTGGGCTGCCTGCCGTGGCAAAGTGCAGGCGTGGGGTGAGGCCATGGCTTTGTCTTTCCAGGAAAAAATGAGCCCCTGGCCGAAGCAGCAGGCCCAGGCAGAGCCTTGAGCTTGAAGCCCAGTAGGTCTGTGGCCCTCAGGGCCAGAGCCATGCTTTCAAGGCAGGGAAGCGGCCTGCAAGCTGAGTGGGAGTGGGGGAGGGGAGGGAGACAGCTGAAGCCGAGTCCAGAAGGGCAGCGATGGAAGAGCTGCAGCTGGGTCAGAGCCTGGAGGGAGGGCGGGGCCTTCACTGAGGACCCCCCCCCCCCCCGAGGCCAGCCCTAGGCCCCGGCGGTCGCGCATGCGCCCTTGGCCTGTGCGGTGTGTGGGGGGTTGAACCCAAGCCCGCAGGGCTCCCGGAGCGGCCAGAGAAAGAAGGGCCCATGGAGAGGTAGGCGAGGTGGGCAGGGGGCGCCACCTTACTCTGCTCAGCTCCCTGAGGGAGAGAGAGAGAGACAGAGACAGAGAGAGAGATCCCTGACCTCTGAGTCTCTGCCTCCACCGCTGGCTGGTGCCAACTCACGCGCCATCCCACTTCCAGCCATCACCCCCACGCCTGCCCCGGGGCCAGCCCCACCACAGAGAGGCCGGTTGGTTCCTGCTCACCTCTGTGCCGTCCCTTCCCGACCTGACCCCAGTGCAGGGGATAAGCTTCAGACAAGTCTTTCCATGTCCCTCTGCATGACAATAGACTTCCTCCCCTCTCCCATTCCACAGGCCCACCCGGGACATCCACCTTTGTCATTGGCTCAGGAGAGGATGCAAGATGAGAATCTCTGCTATTGTGTGGGGAGACTCAGTTTCCCGGGTTTCCCCCATGGACACATGTTCTTCAGCTGGGTCTGATTTTCTCCAGACAAGCTGTCTTGGGAAGGATTTGGCCAGCCCTAAGAACCTGAAGGGAAAGGGCGGAGGGGGGTTCTCTCTCTGCCCCCGACAGCCCCGAGCTGGGTCGGTCCCTCAGACCCGGCCAGGGGCAGCCCATCCCCCGGCGCCCTTCCCCGGGGCATCCAAGGGCAGGCTCGGCGCCAGCCCCACCCCGCTCGCCACTGCCCGACCATCGTCCTCCCTCGGGGGGCCTGGGCAGGACAGGGACCCGGCTGTGGGAGGCCTCCAGATCTCAGGCCTGGCACACCGTTTACCAGGCTGCTTCCTCCTCTGACGGGGGCCCAGCACACGCCCCAGGAGACTTGGCAGCCGCCCCCAGGGCTCTAGCCTCTGGAACTCGTCCCCTTGCAAGGGGCCTGGCCCAGGTGCCAGGTTCGGCTGGTCGGCCAGCCTCCTTTGGAGAAAGCAGGCAAGCCGAGCCAGGCTTGCAGTGGCCCTGGCGTGACACCTGCCACCTCAGGCAGAGGGCCTCCCGCGTGCCCTCCATGGCGGGTTTCTCCCCGGAGCCGTGGCCTGGGCACTAGGAAGGCCGGGCCTCCCCGACTCCCGGGAGGAGGGGCTAGCCCACTTGCGCCCTGGCCCCCAAACCCTCTGGTGCCATCTGCCTGTCTCGGCACTTCTGACTCCACAGAGCCTTTCCTACATCTGGGCTGCCTGCCGTGGCAAAGTGCAGGCGTGGGGTGAGGCCATGGCTTTGTCTTTCCAGGAAAAAATGAGCCCCTGGCCGAAGCAGCAGGCCCAGGCAGAGCCTTGAGCTTGAAGCCCAGTAGGTCTGTGGCCCTCAGGGCCAGAGCCATGCTTTCAAGGCAGGGAAGCGGCCTGCAAGCTGAGTGGGAGTGGGGGAGGGGAGGGAGACAGCTGAAGCCGAGTCCAGAAGGGCGGCGATGGAAGAGCTGCAGCTGGGTCAGAGCCTGGAGGGAGGGCGTGGCCTTCACTGAGGACCCCCCCCCCCCCCCCGAGGCCAGCCCTAGGCCCCGGCGGTCGCGCATGCGCCCTTGGCCTGTGCGGTGTGTGGGGGGTTGAACCCAAGCCCGCAGGGCTCCCGGAGCGGCCAGAGAAAGAAGGGCCCATGGAGAGGTAGGCGAGGTGGGCAGGGGGCGCCACCTTACTCTGCTCAGCTCCCTGAGGGAGAGAGAGAGAGACAGAGACAGAGAGAGAGATCCCTGACCTCTGAGTCTCTCCCTCCACCGCTGGCTGGTGCCAACTGACGCGCCATCCCACTTCCAGCCATCACCCCCACGCCTGCCCCGGGGCCAGCCCCACCACAGAGAGGCCGGTTGGTTCCTGCTCACCTCTGTGCCGTCCCTTCCCGACCTGACCCCAGTGCAGGGGATAAGCTTCAGACAAGTCTTTCCATGTCCCTCTGCATGACAATAGACTTCCTCCCCTCTCCCATTCCACAGGCCCACCCGGGACATCCACCTTTGTCATTAGCTCAGGAGAGGATGCAAGATGAGAATCTCTGCTATTGTGTGGGGAGACTCAGTTTCCCGGGTTTCCCCCATGGACACATGTTCTTCAGCTGGGTCTGATTTTCTCCAGACAAGCTGTCTTGGGAAGGATTTGGCCAGCCCTAAGAACCTGAAGGGAAAGGGCGGAGGGGGGTTCTCTCTCTGCCCCCGACAGCCCCGAGCTGGGTCGGTCCCTCAGACCCGGCCAGGGGCAGCCCATCCCCCGGCGCCCTTCCCCGGGGCATCCAAGGGCAGGCTCGGCGCCAGCCCCACCCCGCTCGCCACTGCCCGACCATCGTCCTCCCTCGGGGGGCCTGGGCAGGACAGGGACCCGGCTGTGGGAGGCCTCCAGATCTCAGGCCTGGCACACCGTTTACCAGGCTGCTTCCTCCTCTGACGGGGGCCCAGCACACGCCCCAGGAGACTTGGCAGCCGCCCCCAGGGCTCTATCCTCTGGAACTCGTCCCCTTGGAAGGGGCCTGGCCCAGGTGCCAGGTTCGGCTGGTCGGCCAGCCTCCTTTGGAGAAAGCAGGCAAGCCGAGCCAGGCTTGCAGTGGCCCTGGCGTGACACCTGCCACCTCAGGCAGAGGGCCTCCCGCGTGCCCTCCATGGCGGGTTTCTCCCCGGAGCCGTGGCCTGGGCACTAGGAAGGCCGGGCCTCCCCGACTCCCGGGAGGAGGGGCTAGCCCACTTGCGCCCTGGCCCCCAAACCCTCTGGTGCCATCTGCCTGTCTCGGCACTTCTGACTCCACAGAGCCTTTCCTACACCTGGGCTGCCTGCCGTGGCAAAGTGCAGGCGTGGGGTGAGGCCATGGCTTTGTCTTTCCAGGAAAAAATGAGCCCCTGGCCGAAGCAGCAGGCCCAGGCAGAGCCTTGAGCTTGAAGCCCAGTAGGTCTGTGGCCCTCAGGGCCAGAGCCATGCTTTCAAGGCAGGGAAGCGGCCTGCAAGCTGAGTGGGAGTGGGGGAGGGGAGGGAGACAGCTGAAGCCGAGTCCAGAAGGGCGGCGATGGAAGAGCTGCAGCTGGGTCAGAGCCTGGAGGGAGGGCGGGGCCTTCACTGAGGACCCCCCCCCCCCCGAGGCCAGCCCTAGGCCCCGGCGGTCGCGCATGCGCCCTTGGCCTGTGCGGTGTGTGGGGGGTTGAACCCAAGCCCGCAGGGCTCCCGGAGCGGCCAGAGAAAGAAGGGCCCATGGAGAGGTAGGCGAGGTGGGCAGGGGGCGCCACCTTACTCTGCTCAGCTCCCTGAGGGAGAGAGAGAGAGACAGAGACAGAGAGAGAGATCCCTGACCTCTGAGTCTCTGCCTCCACCGCTGGCTGGTGCCAACTCACGCGCCATCCCACTTCCAGCCATCACCCCCACGCCTGCCCCGGGGCCAGCCCCACCACAGAGAGTCCTGTTGGTTCCTGCTCACCTCTGTGCCGTCCCTTCCCGACCTGACCCCAGTGCAGGGGATAAGCTTCAGACAAGTCTTTCCATGTCCCTCTGCATGACAATAGACTTCCTCCCCTCTCCCATTCCACAGGCCCACCCGGGACATCCACCTTTGTCATTAGCTCAGGAGAGGATGCAAGATGAGAATCTCTGCTATTGTGTGGGGAGACTCAGTTTCCCGGGTTTCCCCCATGGACACATGTTCTTCAGCTGGGTCTGATTTTCTCCAGACAAGCTGTCTTGGGAAGGATTTGGCCAGCCCTAAGAACCTGAAGGGAAAGGGCAGAGGGGGGTTCTCTCTCTGCCCCCGACAGCCCCGAGCTGGGTCGGTCCCTCAGACCCGGCCAGGGGCAGCCCATCCCCCGGCGCCCTTCCCCGGGGCATCCAAGGGCAGGCTCGGCGCCAGCCCCACCCCGCTCGCCACTGCCCGACCATCGTCCTCCCTCGGGGGGCCTGGGCAGGACAGGGACCCGGCTGTGGGAGGCCTCCAGATCTCAGGCCTGGCACACCGTTTACCAGGCTGCTTCCTCCTCTGACGGGGGCCCAGCACACGCCCCAGGAGACTTGGCAGCCGCCCCCAGGGCTCTAGCCTCTGGAACTCGTCCCCTTGGAAGGGGCCTGGCCCAGGTGCCAGGTTCGGCTGGTCGGCCAGCCTCCTTTGGAGAAAGCAGGCAAGCCGAGCCAGGCTTGCAGTGGCCCTGGCGTGACACCTGCCACCTCAGGCAGAGGGCCTCCCGCGTGCCCTCCATGGCGGGTTTCTCCCCGGAGCCGTGGCCTGGGCACTAGGAAGGCCGGGCCTCCCCGACTCCCGGGAGGAGGGGCTAGCCCACTTGCGCCCTGGCCCCCAAACCCTCTGGTGCCATCTGCCTGTCTCGGCACTTCTGACTCCACAGAGCCTTTCCTACGTCTGGGCTGCCTGCCGTGGCAAAGTGCAGGCGTGGGGTGAGGCCATGGCTTTGTCTTTCCAGGAAAAAATGAGCCCCTGGCCGAAGCAGCAGGCCCAGGCAGAGCCTTGAGCTTGAAGCCCAGTAGGTCTGTGGCCCTCAGGGCCAGAGCCATGCTTTCAAGGCAGGGAAGCGGCCTGCAAGCTGAGTGGGAGTGGGGGAGGGGAGGGAGACAGCTGAAGCCTAGTCCAGAAGGGCGGCGATGGAAGAGCTGCAGCTGGGTCAGAGCCTGGAGGGAGGGCGGGGCCTTCACTGAGGACCCCCCCCCCCCGAGGCCAGCCCTAGGCCCCGGCGGTCGCGCATGCGCCCTTGGCCTGTGCGGTGTGTGGGGGGTTGAACCCAAGCCCGCAGGGCTCCCGGAGCGGCCAGAGAAAGAAGGGCCCATGGAGAGGTAGGCGAGGTGGGCAGGGGGCGCCACGTTACTCTGCTCAGCTCCCTGAGGGAGAGAGAGAGAGACAGAGACAGAGAGAGAGATCCCTGACCTCTGAGTCTGTCCCTCCACCGCTGGCTGGTGCCAACTCACGCGCCATCCCACTTCCAGCCATCACCCCCACGCCTGCCCCGGGGCCAGCCCCACCACAGAGAGGCCGGTTGGTTCCTGCTCACCTCTGTGCCGTCCCTTCCCGACCTGACCCCAGTGCAGGGGATAAGCTTCAGACAAGTCTTTCCATGTCCCTCTGCATGACAATAGACTTCCTCCCCTCTCCCATTCCACAGGCCCACCCGGGACATCCACCTTTGTCATTAGCTCAGGAGAGGATGCAAGATGAGAATCTCTGCTATTGTGTGGGGAGACTCAGTTTCCCGGGTTTCCCCCATGGACACATGTTCTTCAGCTGGGTCTGATTTTCTCCAGACAAGCTGTCTTGGGAAGGATTTGGCCAGCCCTAAGAACCTGAAGGGAAAGGGCGGAGGGGGGTTCTCTCTCTGCCCCCGACAGCCCCGAGCTGGGTCGGTCCCTCAGACCCGGCCAGGGGCAGCCCATCCCCCGGCGCCCTTCCCCGGGGCATCCAAGGGCAGGCTCGGCGCCAGCCCCACCCCGCTCGCCACTGCCCGACCATCGTCCTCCCTCGGGGGGCCTGGGCAGGACAGGGACCCGGCTGTGGGAGGCCTCCAGATCTCAGGCCTGGCACACCGTTTACCAGGCTGCTTCCTCCTCTGACGGGGGCCCAGCACACGCCCCAGGAGACTTGGCAGCCGCCCCCAGGGCTCTAGCCTCTGGAACTCGTCCCCTTGGAAGGGGCCTGGCCCAGGTGCCAGGTTCGGCTGGTCGGCCAGCCTCCTTTGGAGAAAGCAGGCAAGCCGAGCCAGGCTTGCAGTGGCCCTGGCGTGACACCTGCCACCTCAGGCAGAGGGCCTCCCGCGTGCCCTCCATGGCGGGTTTCTCCCCGGAGCCGTGGCCTGGGCACTAGGAAGGCCGGGCCTCCCCGACTCCCGGGAGGAGGGGCTAGCCCACTTGCGCCCTGGCCCCCAAACCCTCTGGTGCCATCTGCCTGTCTCGGCACTTCTGACTCCACAGAGCCTTTCCTACATCTGGGCTGCCTGCCGTGGCAAAGTGCAGGCGTGGGGTGAGGCCATGGCTTTGTCTTTCCAGGAAAAAATGAGCCCCTGGCCGAAGCAGCAGGCCCAGGCAGAGCCTTGAGCTTGAAGCCCAGTAGGTCTGTGGCCCTCAGGGCCAGAGCCATGCTTTCAAGGCAGGGAAGCGGCCTGCAAGCTGAGTGGGAGTGGGGGAGGGGAGGGAGACAGCTGAAGCCGAGTCCAGAAGGGCGGCGATGGAAGAGCTGCAGCTGGGTCAGAGCCTGGAGGGAGGGCGGGGCCTTCACTGAGGACCCCCCCCCCCCCGAGGCCAGCCCTAGGCCCCGGTGGTCTCGCATGCGCCCTTGGCCTGTGAGGTGTGTGGGGGGTTGAACCCAAGCCCGCAGGGCTCCCGGAGCGGCCAGAGAAAGAAGGGCCCATGGAGAGGTAGGCGAGGTGGGCAGGGGGCGCCACCTTACTCTGCTCAGCTCCCTGAGGGAGAGAGAGAGAGACAGAGACAGAGAGAGAGATCCCTGACCTCTGAGTCTCTCCCTCCACCGCTGGCTGGTGCCAACTGACGCGCCATCCCACTTCCAGCCATCACCCCCACGCCTGCCCCGGGGCCAGCCCCACCACAGAGAGGCCGGTTGGTTCCTGCTCACCTCTGTGCCGTCCCTTCCCGACCTGACCCCAGTGCAGGGGATAAGCTTCAGACAAGTCTTTCCATGTCCCTCTGCATGACAATAGACTTCCTCCCCTCTCCCATTCCACAGGCCCACCCGGGACATCCACCTTTGTCATTAGCTCAGGAGAGGATGCAAGATGAGAATCTCTGCTATTGTGTGGGGAGACTCAGTTTCCCGGGTTTCCCCCATGGACACATGTTCTTCAGCTGGGTCTGATTTTCTCCAGACAAGCTGTCTTGGGAAGGATTTGGCCAGCCCTAAGAACCTGAAGGGAAAGGGCGGAGGGGGGTTCTCTCTCTGCCCCCGACAGCCCCGAGCTGGGTCGGTCCCTCAGACCCGGCCAGGGGCAGCCCATCCCCCGGCGCCCTTCCCCGGGGCATCCAAGGGCAGGCTCGGCGCCAGCCCCACCCAGCTCGCCACTGCCCGACCATCGTCCTCCCTCGGGGGGCCTGGGCAGGACAGGGACCCGGCTGTGGGAGGCCTCCAGATCTCAGGCCTGGCACACCGTTTACCAGGCTGCTTCCTCCTCTGACGGGGGCCCAGCACACGCCCCAGGAGACTTGGCAGCCGCCCCCAGGGCTCTAGCCTCTGGAACTCGTCCGCTTGCAAGGGGCCTGGCCCAGGTGCCAGGTTCGGCTGGTCGGCCAGCCTCCTTTGGAGAAAGCAGGCAAGCCGAGCCAGGCTTGCAGTGGCCCTGGCGTGACACCTGCCACCTCAGGCAGAGGGCCTCCCGCGTGCCCTCCATGGCGGGTTTCTCCCCGGAGCCGTGGCCTGGGCACTAGGAAGGCCGGGCCTCCCCGACTCCCGGGAGGAGGGGCTAGCCCACTTGCGCCCTGGCCCCCAAACCCTCTGGTGCCATCTGCCTGTCTCGGCACTTCTGACTCCACAGAGCCTTTCCTACGTCTGGGCTGCCTGCCGTGGCAAAGTGCAGGCGTGGGGTGAGACCATGGCTTTGTCTTTCCAGGAAAAAATGAGCCCCTGGCCGAAGCAGCAGGCCCAGGCAGAGCCTTGAGCTTGAAGCCCAGTAGGTCTGTGGCCCTCAGGGCCAGAGCCATGCTTTCAAGGCAGGGAAGCGGCCTGCAAGCTGAGTGGGAGTGGGGGAGGGGAGGGAGACAGCTGAAGCCGAGTCCAGAAGGGCGGCGATGGAAGAGCTGCAGCTGGGTCAGAGCCTGGAGGGAGGGCGGGGCCTTCACTGAGGACCCCCCCCCCGAGGCCAGCCCTAGGCCCCGGCGGTCGCGCATGCGCCCTTGGCCTGTGCGGTGTGTGGGGGGTTGAACCCAAGCCCGCAGGGCTCCCGGAGCGGCCAGAGAAAGAAGGGCCCATGGAGAGGTAGGCGAGGTGGGCAGGGGGCGCCACCTTACTCTGCTCAGCTCCCTGAGGGAGAGAGAGAGAGACAGAGACAGAGAGAGAGATCCCTGACCTCTGAGTCTCTCCCTCCACCGCTGGCTGGTGCCAACTGACGCGCCATCCCACTTCCAGCCATCACCCCCACGCCTGCCCCGGGGCCAGCCCCACCACAGAGAGGCCGGTTGGTTCCTGCTCACCTCTGTGCCGTCCCTTCCCGACCTGACCCCAGTGCAGGGGATAAGCTTCAGACAAGTCTTTCCATGTCCCTCTGCATGACAATAGACTTCCTCCCCTCTCCCATTCCACAGGCCCACCCGGGACATCCACCTTTGTCATTAGCTCAGGAGAGGATGCAAGATGAGAATCTCTGCTATTGTGTGGGGAGACTCAGTTTCCCGGGTTTCCCCCATGGACACATGTTCTTCAGCTGGGTCTGATTTTCTCCAGACAAGCTGTCTTGGGAAGGATTTGGCCAGCCCTAAGAACCTGAAGGGAAAGGGCGGAGGGGGGTTCTCTCTCTGCCCCCGACAGCCCCGAGCTGGGTCGGTCCCTCAGACCCGGCCAGGGGCAGCCCATCCCCCGGCGCCCTTCCCCGGGGCATCCAAGGGCAGGCTCGGCGCCAGCCCCACCACGCTCGCCACTGCCCGACCATCGTCCTCCCTCGGGGGGCCTGGGCAGGACAGGGACCCGGCTGTGGGAGGCCTCCAGATCTCAGGCCTGGCACACCGTTTACCAGGCTGCTTCCTCCTCTGACGGGGGCCCAGCACACGCCCCAGGAGACTTGGCAGCCGCCCCCAGGGCTCTAGCCTCTGGAACTCGTCCGCTTGCAAGGGGCCTGGCCCAGGTGCCAGGTTCGGCTGGTCGGCCAGCCTCCTTTGGAGAAAGCAGGCAAGCCGAGCCAGGCTTGCAGTGGCCCTGGCGTGACACCTGCCACCTCAGGCAGAGGGCCTCCCGCGTGCCCTCCATGGCGGGTTTCTCCCCGGAGCCGTGGCCTGGGCACTAGGAAGGCCGGGCCTCCCCGACTCCCGGGAGGAGGGGCTAGCCCACTTGCGCCCTGGCCCCCAAACCCTCTGGTGCCATCTGCCTGTCTCGGCACTTCTGACTCCACAGAGCCTTTCCTACGTCTGGGCTGCCTGCCGTGGCAAAGTGCAGGCGTGGGGTGAGACCATGGCTTTGTCTTTCCAGGAAAAAATGAGCCCCTGGCCGAAGCAGCAGGCCCAGGCAGAGCCTTGAGCTTGAAGCCCAGTAGGTCTGTGGCCCTCAGGGCCAGAGCCATGCTTTCAAGGCAGGGAAGCGGCCTGCAAGCTGAGTGGGAGTGGGGGAGGGGAGGGAGACAGCTGAAGCCGAGTCCAGAAGGGAGGCGATGGAAGAGCTGCAGCTGGGTCAGAGCCTGGAGGGAGGGCGGGGCCTTCACTGAGGACCCCCCCCCGAGGCCAGTCCTAGGCCCCGGCGGTCGCGCATGCGCCCTTGGCCTGTGCGGTGTGTGGGGGGTTGAACCCAAGCCCGCAGGGCTCCCGGAGCGGCCAGAGAAAGAAGGGCCCATGGAGAGGTAGGCGAGGTGGGCAGGGGGCGCCACCTTACTCTGCTCAGCTCCCTGAGGGAGAGAGAGAGAGACAGAGACAGAGAGAGAGATCCCTGACCTCTGAGTCTCTCCCTCCACCGCTGGCTGGTG
This sequence comes from Diceros bicornis minor, assembly GCF_020826845.1. Classification (NCBI taxonomy): domain Eukaryota; kingdom Metazoa; phylum Chordata; class Mammalia; order Perissodactyla; family Rhinocerotidae; genus Diceros; species Diceros bicornis. The sequence continues at coordinate 16,561 of NW_026691785.1, forward strand.
CCAACTGACGCGCCATCCCACTTCCAGCCATCACCCCCACGCCTGCCCCGGGGCCAGCCCCACCACAGAGAGGCCGGTTGGTTCCTGCTCACCTCTGTGCCGTCCCTTCCCGACCTGACCCCAGTGCATGGGATAAGCTTCAGACAAGTCTTTCCATGTCCCTCTGCATGACAATAGACTTCCTCCCCTCTCCCATTCCACAGGCCCACCCGGGACATCCACCTTTGTCATTAGCTCAGGAGAGGATGCAAGATGAGAATCTCTGCTATTGTGTGGGGAGACTCAGTTTCCTGGGTTTCCCCCATGGACACATGTTCTTCAGCTGGGTCTGATTTTCTCCAGACAAGCTGTCTTGGGAAGGATTTGGCCAGCCCTAAGAACCTGAAGGGAAAGGGCGGAGGGGGGTTCTCTCTCTGCCCCCGACAGCCCCGAGCTGGGTCGGTCCCTCAGACCCGGCCAGGGGCAGCCCATCCCCCGGCGCCCTTCCCCGGGGCATCCAAGGGCAGGCTCGGCGCCAGCCCCACCCAGCTCGCCACTGCCCGACCATCGTCCTCCCTCGGGGGGCCTGGGCAGGACAGGGACCCGGCTGTGGGAGGCCTCCAGATCTCAGGCCTGGCACACCGTTTACCAGGCTGCTTCCTCCTCTGACGGGGGCCCAGCACACGCCCCAGGAGACTTGGCAGCCGCCCCCAGGGCTCTAGCCTCTGGAACTCGTCCGCTTGCAAGGGGCCTGGCCCAGGTGCCAGGTTCGGCTGGTCGGCCAGCCTCCTTTGGAGAAAGCAGGCAAGCCGAGCCAGGCTTGCAGTGGCCCTGGCGTGACACCTGCCACCTCAGGCAGAGGGCCTCCCGCGTGCCCTCCATGGCGGGTTTCTCCCCGGAGCCGTGGCCTGGGCACTAGGAAGGCCGGGCCTCCCCGACTCCCGGGAGGAGGGGCTAGCCCACTTGCGCCCTGGCCCCCAAACCCTCTGGTGCCATCTGCCTGTCTCGGCACTTCTGACTCCACAGAGCCTTTCCTACGTCTGGGCTGCCTGCCGTGGCAAAGTGCAGGCGTGGGGTGAGACCATGGCTTTGTCTTTCCAGGAAAAAATGAGCCCCTGGCCGAAGCAGCAGGCCCAGGCAGAGCCTTGAGCTTGAAGCCCAGTAGGTCTGTGGCCCTCAGGGCCAGAGCCATGCTTTCAAGGCAGGGAAGCGGCCTGCAAGCTGAGTGGGAGTGGGGGAGGGGAGGGAGACAGCTGAAGCCGAGTCCAGAAGGGCGGCGATGGAAGAGCTGCAGCTGGGTCAGAGCCTGGAGGGAGGGCGGGGCCTTCACTGAGGACCCCCCCCCCCCCGAGGCCAGCCCTAGGCCCCGGCGGTCGCGCATGCGCCCTTGGCCTGTGCGGTGTGTGGGGGGTTGAACCCAAGCCCGCAGGGCTCCCGGAGCGGCCAGAGAAAGAAGGGCCCATGGAGAGGTAGGCGAGGTGGGCAGGGGGCGCCACCTTACTCTGCTCAGCTCCCTGAGGGAGAGAGAGAGAGACAGAGACAGAGAGAGAGATCCCTGACCTCTGAGTCTCTCCCTCCACCGCTGGCTGGTGCCAACTGACGCGCCATCCCACTTCCAGCCATCACCCCCACGCCTGCCCCGGGGCCAGCCCCACCACAGAGAGGCCGGTTGGTTCCTGCTCACCTCTGTGCCGTCCCTTCCCGACCTGACCCCAGTGCAGGGGATAAGCTTCAGACAAGTCTTTCCATGTCCCTCTGCATGACAATAGACTTCCTCCCCTCTCCCATTCCACAGGCCCACCCGGGACATCCACCTTTGTCATTAGCTCAGGAGAGGATGCAAGATGAGAATCTCTGCTATTGTGTGGGGAGACTCAGTTTCCCGGGTTTCCCCCATGGACACATGTTCTTCAGCTGGGTCTGATTTTCTCCAGACAAGCTGTCTTGGGAAGGATTTGGCCAGCCCTAAGAACCTGAAGGGAAAGGGCGGAGGGGGGTTCTCTCTCTGCCCCCGACAGCCCCGAGCTGGGTCGGTCCCTCAGACCCGGCCAGGGGCAGCCCATCCCCCGGCGCCCTTCCCCGGGGCATCCAAGGGCAGGCTCGGCGCCAGCCCCACCCAGCTCGCCACTGCCCGACCATCGTCCTCCCTCGGGGGGCCTGGGCAGGACAGGGACCCGGCTGTGGGAGGCCTCCAGATCTCAGGCCTGGCACACCGTTTACCAGGCTGCTTCCTCCTCTGACGGGGGCCCAGCACACGCCCCAGGAGACTTGGCAGCCGCCCCCAGGGCTCTAGCCTCTGGAACTCGTCCGCTTGCAAGGGGCCTGGCCCAGGTGCCAGGTTCGGCTGGTCGGCCAGCCTCCTTTGGAGAAAGCAGGCAAGCCGAGCCAGGCTTGCAGTGGCCCTGGCGTGACACCTGCCACCTCAGGCAGAGGGCCTCCCGCGTGCCCTCCATGGCGGGTTTCTCCCCGGAGCCGAGGCCTGGGCACTAGGAAGGCCGGGCCTCCCCGACTCCCGGGAGGAGGGGCTAGCCCACTTGCGCCCTGGCCCCCAAACCCTCTGGTGCCATCTGCCTGTCTCGGCACTTCTGACTCCACAGAGCCTTTCCTACGTCTGGGCTGCCTGCCGTGGCAAAGTGCAGGCGTGGGGTGAGACCATGGCTTTGTCTTTCCAGGAAAAAATGAGCCCCTGGCCGAAGCAGCAGGCCCAGGCAGAGCCTTGAGCTTGAAGCCCAGTAGGTCTGTGGCCCTCAGGGCCAGAGCCATGCTTTCAAGGCAGGGAAGCGGCCTGCAAGCTGAGTGGGAGTGGGGGAGGGGAGGGAGACAGCTGAAGTCGAGTCCAGAAGGGCGGCGATGGAAGAGCTGCAGCTGGGTCAGAGCCTGGAGGGAGGGCGGGGCCTTCACTGAGGACCCCCCCCCCCCCCGAGGCCAGCCCTAGGCCCCGGCGGTCGCGCATGCGCCCTTGGCCTGTGCGGTGTGTGGGGGGTTGAACCCAAGCCCGCAGGGCTCCCGGAGCGGCCAGAGAAAGAAGGGCCCATGGAGAGGTAGGCGAGGTGGGCAGGGGGCGCCACCTTACTCTGCTCAGCTCCCTGAGGGAGAGAGAGAGAGACAGAGACAGAGAGAGAGATCCCTGACCTCTGAGTCTCTCCCTCCACCGCTGGCTGGTGCCAACTGACGCGCCATCCCACTTCCAGCCATCACCCCCACGCCTGCCCCGGGGCCAGCCCCACCACAGAGAGGCCGGTTGGTTCCTGCTCACCTCTGTGCCGTCCCTTCCCGACCTGACCCCAGTGCAGGGGATAAGCTTCAGACAAGTCTTTCCATGTCCCTCTGCATGACAATAGACTTCCTCCCCTCTCCCATTCCACAGGCCCACCCGGGACATCCACCTTTGTCATTAGCTCAGGAGAGGATGCAAGATGAGAATCTCTGCTATTGTGTGGGGAGACTCAGTTTCCCGGGTTTCCCCCATGGACACATGTTCTTCAGCTGGGTCTGATTTTCTCCAGACAAGCTGTCTTGGGAAGGATTTGGCCAGCCCTAAGAACCTGAAGGGAAAGGGCGGAGGGGGGTTCTCTCTCTGCCCCCGACAGCCCCGAGCTGGGTCGGTCCCTCAGACCCGGCCAGGGGCAGCCCATCCCCCGGCGCCCTTCCCCGGGGCATCCAAGGGCAGGCTCGGCGCCAGCCCCACCCAGCTCGCCACTGCCCGACCATCGTCCTCCCTCGGGGGGCCTGGGCAGGACAGGGACCCGGCTGTGGGAGGCCTCCAGATCTCAGGCCTGGCACACCGTTTACCAGGCTGCTTCCTCCTCTGACGGGGGCCCAGCACACGCCCCAGGAGACTTGGCAGCCACCCCCAGGGCTCTAGCCTCTGGAACTCGTCCGCTTGCAAGGGGCCTGGCCCAGGTGCCAGGTTCGGCTGGTCGGCCAGCCTCCTTTGGAGAAAGCAGGCAAGCCGAGCCAGGCTTGCAGTGGCCCTGGCGTGACACCTGCCACCTCAGGCAGAGGGCCTCCCGCGTGCCCTCCATGGCGGGTTTCTCCCCGGAGCCGAGGCCTGGGCACTAGGAAGGCCGGGCCTCCCCGACTCCCGGGAGGAGGGGCTAGCCCACTTGCGCCCTGGCCCCCAAACCCTCTGGTGCCATCTGCCTGTCTCGGCACTTCTGACTCCACAGAGCCTTTCCTACGTCTGGGCTGCCTGCCGTGGCAAAGTGCAGGCGTGGGGTGAGACCATGGCTTTGTCTTTCCAGGAAAAAATGAGCCCCTGGCCGAAGCAGCAGGCCCAGGCAGAGCCTTGAGCTTGAAGCCCAGTAGGTCTGTGGCCCTCAGGGCCAGAGCCATGCTTTCAAGGCAGGGAAGCGGCCTGCAAGCTGAGTGGGAGTGGGGGAGGGGAGGGAGACAGCTGAAGTCGAGTCCAGAAGGGCGGCGATGGAAGAGCTGCAGCTGGGTCAGAGCCTGGAGGGAGGGCGGGGCCTTCACTGAGGACCCCCCCCCCCCCGAGGCCAGCCCTAGGCCCCGGCGGTCGCGCATGCGCCCTTGGCCTGTGCGGTGTGTGGGGGGTTGAACCCAAGCCCGCAGGGCTCCCGGAGCGGCCAGAGAAAGAAGGGCCCATGGAGAGGTAGGCGAGGTGGGCAGGGGGCGCCACCTTACTCTGCTCAGCTCCCTGAGGGAGAGAGAGAGAGACAGAGACAGAGAGAGAGATCCCTGACCTCTGAGTCTCTCCCTCCACCGCTGGCTGGTGCCAACTGACGCGCCATCCCACTTCCAGCCATCACCCCCACGCCTGCCCCGGGGCCAGCCCCACCACAGAGAGGCCGGTTGGTTCCTGCTCACCTCTGTGCCGTCCCTTCCCGACCTGACCCCAGTGCAGGGGATAAGCTTCAGACAAGTCTTTCCATGTCCCTCTGCATGACAATAGACTTCCTCCCCTCTCCCATTCCACAGGCCCACCCGGGACATCCACCTTTGTCATTAGCTCAGGAGAGGATGCAAGATGAGAATCTCTGCTATTGTGTGGGGAGACTCAGTTTCCCGGGTTTCCCCCATGGACACATGTTCTTCAGCTGGGTCTGATTTTCTCCAGACAAGCTGTCTTGGGAAGGATTTGGCCAGCCCTAAGAACCTGAAGGGAAAGGGCGGAGGGGGGTTCTCTCTCTGCCCCCGACAGCCCCGAGCTGGGTCGGTCCCTCAGACCCGGCCAGGGGCAGCCCATCCCCCGGCGCCCTTCCCCGGGGCATCCAAGGGCAGGCTCGGCGCCAGCCCCACCCAGCTCGCCACTGCCCGACCATCGTCCTCCCTCGGGGGGCCTGGGCAGGACAGGGACCCGGCTGTGGGAGGCCTCCAGATCTCAGGCCTGGCACACCGTTTACCAGGCTGCTTCCTCCTCTGACGGGGGCCCAGCACACGCCCCAGGAGACTTGGCAGCCACCCCCAGGGCTCTAGCCTCTGGAACTCGTCCGCTTGCAAGGGGCCTGGCCCAGGTGCCAGGTTCGGCTGGTCGGCCAGCCTCCTTTGGAGAAAGCAGGCAAGCCGAGCCAGGCTTGCAGTGGACCTGGCGTGACACCTGCCACCTCAGGCAGAGGGCCTCCCGCGTGCCCTCCATGGCGGGTTTCTCCCCGGAGCCGTGGCCTGGGCACTAGGAAGGCCGGGCCTCCCCGACTCCCGGGAGGAGGGGCTAGCCCACTTGCGCCCTGGCCCCCAAACCCTCTGGTGCCATCTGCCTGTCTCGGCACTTCTGACTCCACAGAGCCTTTCCTACGTCTGGGCTGCCTGCCGTGGTAAAGTGCAGGCGTGGGGTGAGACCATGGCTTTGTCTTTCCAGGAAAAAATGAGCCCCTGGCCGAAGCAGCAGGCCCAGGCAGAGCCTTGAGCTTGAAGCCCAGTAGGTCTGTGGCCCTCAGGGCCAGAGCCATGCTTTCAAGGCAGGGAAGCGGCCTGCAAGCTGAGTGGGAGTGGGGGAGGGGAGGGAGACAGCTGAAGCCGAGTCCAGAAGGGCGGCGATGGAAGAGCTGCAGCTGGGTCAGAGCCTGGAGGGAGGGCGGGGCCTTCACTGAGGACCCCCCCCCCCCGAGGCCAGCCCTAGGCCCCGGCGGTCGCGCATGCGCCCTTGGCCTGTGCGGTGTGTGGGGGGTTGAACCCAAGCACGCAAGGCTCCCGGAGCGGCCAGAGAAAGAAGGGCCCATGGAGAGGTAGGCGAGGTGGGCAGGGGGCGCCACCTTACTCTGCTCAGCTCCCTGAGGGAGAGAGAGAGAGACAGAGACAGAGAGAGAGATCCCTGACCTCTGAGTCTCTCCCTCCACCGCTGGCTGGTGCCAACTGACGCGCCATCCCACTTCCAGCCATCACCCCCACGCCTGCCCCGGGGCCAGCCCCACCACAGAGAGGCCGGTTGGTTCCTGCTCACCTCTGTGCCGTCCCTTCCCGACCTGACCCCAGTGCAGGGGATAAGCTTCAGACAAGTCTTTCCATGTCCCTCTGCATGACAATAGACTTCCTCCCCTCTCCCATTCCACAGGCCCACCCGGGACATCCACCTTTGTCATTAGCTCAGGAGAGGATGCAAGATGAGAATCTCTGCTATTGTGTGGGGAGACTCAGTTTCCCGGGTTTCCCCCATGGACACATGTTCTTCAGCTGGGTCTGATTTTCTCCAGACAAGCTGTCTTGGGAAGGATTTGGCCAGCCCTAAGAACCTGAAGGGAAAGGGCGGAGGGGGGTTCTCTCTCTGCCCCCGACAGCCCCGAGCTGGGTCGGTCCCTCAGACCCGGCCAGGGGCAGCCCATCCCCCGGCGCCCTTCCCCGGGGCATCCAAGGGCAGGCTCGGCGCCAGCCCCACCCAGCTCGCCACTGCCCGACCATCGTCCTCCCTCGGGGGGCCTGGGCAGGACAGGGACCCGGCTGTGGGAGGCCTCCAGATCTCAGGCCTGGCACACCGTTTACCAGGCTGCTTCCTCCTCTGACGGGGGCCCAGCACACGCCCCAGGAGACTTGGCAGCCACCCCCAGGGCTCTAGCCTCTGGAACTCGTCCGCTTGCAAGGGGCCTGGCCCAGGTGCCAGGTTCGGCTGGTCGGCCAGCCTCCTTTGGAGAAAGCAGGCAAGCCGAGCCAGGCTTGCAGTGGCCCTGGCGTGACACCTGCCACCTCAGGCAGAGGGCCTCCCGCGTGCCCTCCATGGCGGGTTTCTCCCCGGAGCCGTGGCCTGGGCACTAGAAAGGCCGGGCCTCCCCGACTCCCGGGAGGAGGGGCTAGCCCACTTGCGCCCTGGCCCCCAAACCCTCTGGTGCCATCTGCCTGTCTCGGCACTTCTGACTCCACAGAGCCTTTCCTACGTCTGGGCTGCCTGCCGTGGCAAAGTGCAGGCGTGGGGTGAGACCATGGCTTTGTCTTTCCAGGAAAAAATGAGCCCCTGGCCGAAGCAGCAGGCCCAGGCAGAGCCTTGAGCTTGAAGCCCAGTAGGTCTGTGGCCCTCAGGGCCAGAGCCATGCTTTCAAGGCAGGGAAGCGGCCTGCAAGCTGAGTGGGAGTGGGGGAGGGGAGGGAGACAGCTGAAGCCGAGTCCAGAAGGGCGGCGATGGAAGAGCTGCAGCTGGGTCAGAGCCTGGAGGGAGGGCGGGGCCTTCACTGAGGACCCCCCCCCCCCCGAGGCCAGCCCTAGGCCCTGGCGGTCGCGCATGCGCCCTTGGCCTGTGCGGTGTGTGGGGGGTTGAACCCAAGCCCGCAGGGCTCCCGGAGCGGCCAGAGAAAGAAGGGCCCATGGAGAGGTAGGCGAGGTGGGCAGGGGGCGCCACCTTACTCTGCTCAGCTCCCTGAGGGAGAGAGAGAGAGACAGAGACAGAGAGAGAGATCCCTGACCTCTGAGTCTCTGCCTCCACCGCTGGCTGGTGCCAACTCACGCGCCATCCCACTTCCAGCCATCACCCCCACGCCTGCCCCGGGGCCAGCCCCACCACAGAGAGGCCGGTTGGTTCCTGCTCACCTCTGTGCCGTCCCTTCCCGACCTGACCCCAGTGCAGGGGATAAGCTTCAGACAAGTCTTTCCATGTCCCTCTGCATGACAATAGACTTCCTCCCCTCTCCCATTCCACAGGCCCACCCGGGACATCCACCTTTGTCATTAGCTCAGGAGAGGATGCAAGATGAGAATCTCTGCTATTGTGTGGGGAGACTCAGTTTCCCGGGTTTCCCCCATGGACACATGTTCTTCAGCTGGGTCTGATTTTCTCCAGACAAGCTGTCTTGGGAAGGATTTGGCCAGCCCTAAGAACCTGAAGGGAAAGGGCGGAGGGGGGTTCTCTCTCTGCCCCCGACAGCCCCGAGCTGGGTCGGTCCCTCAGACCCGGCCAGGGGCAGCCCATCCCCCGGCGCCCTTCCCCGGGGCATCCAAGGGCAGGCTCGGCGCCAGCCCCACCCCGCTCGCCACTGCCCGACCATCGTCCTCCCTCGGGGGGCCTGGGCAGGACAGGGACCCGGCTGTGGGAGGCCTCCAGATCTCAGGCCTGGCACACCGTTTACCAGGCTGCTTCCTCCTCTGACGGGGGCCCAGCACACGCCCCAGGAGACTTGGCAGCCGCCCCCAGGGCTCTAGCCTCTGGAACTCGTCCCCTTGGAAGGGGCCTGGCCCAGGTGCCAGGTTCGGCTGGTCGGCCAGCCTCCTTTGGAGAAAGCAGGCAAGCCGAGCCAGGCTTGCAGTGGCCCTGGCGTGACACCTGCCACCTCAGGCAGAGGGCCTCCCGCGTGCCCTCCATGGCGGGTTTCTCCCCGGAGCCGTGGCCTGGGCACTAGGAAGGCCGGGCCTCCCCGACTCCCGGGAGGAGGGGCTAGCCCACTTGCGCCCTGGCCCCCAAACCCTCTGGTGCCATCTGCCTGTCTCGGCACTTCTGACTCCACAGAGCCTTTCCTACACCTGGGCTGCCTGCCTTGGCAAAGTGCAGGCGTGGGGTGAGGCCATGGCTTTGTCTTTCCAGGAAAAAATGAGCCCCTGGCCGAAGCAGCAGGCCCAGGCAGAGCCTTGAGCTTGAAGCCCAGTAGGTCTGTGGCCCTCAGGGCCAGAGCCATGCTTTCAAGGCAGGGAAGCGGCCTGCAAGCTGAGTGGGAGTGGGGGAGGGGAGGGAGACAGCTGAAGCCGAGTCCAGAAGGGCGGCGATGGAAGAGCTGCAGCTGGGTCAGAGCCTGGAGGGAGGGCGGGGCCTTCACTGAGGACCCCCCCCCCCCCGAGGCCAGCCCTAGGCCCCGGCGGTCGCGCATGCGCCCTTGGCCTGTGCGGTGTGTGGGGGGTTGAACCCAAGCCCGCAGGGCTCCCGGAGCGGCCAGAGAAAGAAGGGCCCAGGGAGAGGTAGGCGAGGTGGGCAGGGGGCGCCACCTTACTCTGCTCAGCTCCCTGAGGGAGAGAGAGAGAGACAGAGACAGAGAGAGAGATCCCTGACCTCTGAGTCTCTGCCTCCACCGCTGGCTGGTGCCAACTCACGCGCCATCCCACTTCCAGCCATCACCCCCACGCCTGCCCCGGGGCCAGCCCCACCACAGAGAGGCCGGTTGGTTCCTGCTCACCTCTGTGCCGTCCCTTCCCGACCTGACCCCAGTGCAGGGGATAAGCTTCAGACAAGTCTTTCCATGTCCCTCTGCATGACAATAGACTTTCTCCCCTCTCCCATTCCACAGGCCCACCCGGGACATCCACCTTTGTCATTAGCTCAGGAGAGGATGCAAGATGAGAATCTCTGCTATTGTGTGGGGAGACTCAGTTTCCCGGGTTTCCCCCATGGACACATGTTCTTCAGCTGGGTCTGATTTTCTCCAGACAAGCTGTCTTGGGAAGGATTTGGCCAGCCCTAAGAACCTGAAGGGAAAGGGCGGAGGGGGGTTCTCTCTCTGCCCCCGACAGCCCCGAGCTGGGTCGGTCCCTCAGACCCGGCCAGGGGCAGCCCATCCCCCGGCGCCCTTCCCCGGGGCATCCAAGGGCAGGCTCGGCGCCAGCCCCACCCCGCTCGCCACTGCCCGACCATCGTCCTCCCTCGGGGGGCCTGGGCAGGACAGGGACCCGGCTGTGGGAGGCCTCCAGATCTCAGGCCTGGCACACCGTTTACCAGGCTGCTTCCTCCTCTGACGGGGGCCCAGCACACGCCCCAGGAGACTTGGCAGCCGCCCCCAGGGCTCTAGCCTCTGGAACTCGTCCCCTTGGAAGGGGCCTGGCCCAGGTGCCAGGTTCGGCTGGTCGGCCAGCCTCCTTTGGAGAAAGCAGGCAAGCCGAGCCAGGCTTGCAGTGGCCCTGGCGTGACACCTGCCACCTCAGGCAGAGGGCCTCCCGCGTGCCCTCCATGGCGGGTTTCTCCCCGGAGCCGTGGCCTGGGCACTAGGAAGGCCGGGCCTCCCCGACTCCCGGGAGGAGGGGCTAGCCCACTTGCGCCCTGGCCCCCAAACCCTCTGGTGCCATCTGCCTGTCTCGGCACTTCTGACTCCACAGAGCCTTTCCTACGTCTGGGCTGCCTGCCGTGGCAAAGTGCAGGCGTGGGGTGAGACCATGGCTTTGTCTTTCCAGGAAAAAATGAGCCCCTGGCCGAAGCAGCAGGCCCAGGCAGAGCCTTGAGCTTGAAGCCCAGTAGGTCTGTGGCCCTCAGGGCCAGAGCCATGCTTTCAAGGCAGGGAAGCGGCCTGCAAGCTGAGTGGGAGTGGGGGAGGGGAGGGAGACAGCTGAAGCCGAGTCCAGAAGGGCGGCGATGGAAGAGCTGCAGCTGGGTCAGAGCCTGGAGGGAGGGCGGGGCCTTCACTGAGGACCCCCCCCCCCGAGGCCAGCCCTAGGCCCCGGCGGTCGCGCATGCGCCCTTGGCCTGTGCGGTGTGTGGGGGGTTGAACCCAAGCCCGCAGGGCTCCCGGAGCGGCCAGAGAAAGAAGGGCCCATGGAGAGGTAGGCGAGGTGGGCAGGGGGCGCCACCTTACTCTGCTCAGCTCCCTGAGGGAGAGAGAGAGAGACAGAGACAGAGAGAGAGATCCCTGACCTCTGAGTCTCTCCCTCCACCGCTGGCTGGTGCCAACTGACGCGCCATCCCACTTCCAGCCATCACCCCCACGCCTGCCCCGGGGCCAGCCCCACCACAGAGAGGCCGGTTGGTTCCTGCTCACCTCTGTGCCGTCCCTTCCCGACCTGACCCCAGTGCAGGGGATAAGCTTCAGACAAGTCTTTCCATGTCCCTCTGCATGACAATAGACTTCCTCCCCTCTCCCATTCCACAGGCCCACCCGGGACATCCACCTTTGTCATTAGCTCAGGAGAGGATGCAAGATGAGAATCTCTGCTATTGTGTGGGGAGACTCAGTTTCCCGGGTTTCCCCCATGGACACATGTTCTTCAGCTGGGTCTGATTTTCTCCAGACAAGCTGTCTTGGGAAGGATTTGGCCAGCCCTAAGAACCTGAAGGGAAAGGGCGGAGGGGGGTTCTCTCTCTGCCCCCGACAGCCCCGAGCTGGGTCGGTCCCTCAGACCCGGCCAGGGGCAGCCCATCCCCCGGCGCCCTTCCCCGGGGCATCCAAGGGCAGGCTCGGCGCCAGCCCCACCCCGCTCGCCACTGCCCGACCATCGTCCTCCCTCGGGGGGCCTGGGCAGGACAGGGACCCGGCTGTGGGAGGCCTCCAGATCTCAGGCCTGGCACACCGTTTACCAGGCTGCTTCCTCCTCTGACGGGGGCCCAGCACACGCCCCAGGAGACTTGGCAGCCGCCCCCAGGGCTCTAGCCTCTGGAACTCGTCCGCTTGCAAGGGGCCTGGCCCAGGTGCCAGGTTCGGCTGGTCGGCCAGCCTCCTTTGGAGAAAGCAGGCAAGCCGAGCCAGGCTTGCAGTGGCCCTGGCGTGACACCTGCCACCTCAGGCAGAGGGCCTCCCGCGTGCCCTCCATGGCGGGTTTCTCCCCGGAGCCGTGGCCTGGGCACTAGGAAGGCCGGGCCTCCCCGACTCCCGGGAGGAGGGGCTAGCCCACTTGCGCCCTGGCCCCCAAACCCTCTGGTGCCATCTGCCTGTCTCGGCACTTCTGACTCCACAGAGCCTTTCCTACGTCTGGGCTGCCTGCCGTGGCAAAGTGCAGGCGTGGGGTGAGACCATGGCTTTGTCTTTCCAGGAAAAAATGAGCCCCTGGCCGAAGCAGCAGGCCCAGGCAGAGCCTTGAGCTTGAAGCCCAGTAGGTCTGTGGCCCTCAGGGCCAGAGCCATGCTTTCAAGGCAGGGAAGCGGCCTGCAAGCTGAGTGGGAGTGGGGGAGGGGAGGGAGACAGCTGAAGCCGAGTCCAGAAGGGCGGCGATGGAAGAGCTGCAGCTGGGTCAGAGCCTGGAGGGAGGGCGGGGCCTTCACTGAGGACCCCCCCCCCCGAGGCCAGCCCTAGGCCCCGGCGGTCGCGCATGCGCCCTTGGCCTGTGCGGTGTGTGGGGGGTTGAACCCAAGCCCGCAGGGCTCCCGGAGCGGCCAGAGAAAGAAGGGCCCATGGAGAGGTAGGCGAGGTGGGCAGGGGGCGCCACCTTACTCTGCTCAGCTCCCTGAGGGAGAGAGAGAGAGACAGAGACAGAGAGAGAGATCCCTGACCTCTGAGTCTCTCCCTCCACCGCTGGCTGGTGCCAACTGACGCGCCATCCCACTTCCAGCCATCACCCCCACGCCTGCCCCGGGGCCAGCCCCACCACAGAGAGGCCGGTTGGTTCCTGCTCACCTCTGTGCCGTCCCTTCCCGACCTGACCCCAGTGCAGGGGATAAGCTTCAGACAAGTCTTTCCATGTCCCTCTGCATGACAATAGACTTCCTCCCCTCTCCCATTCCACAGGCCCACCCGGGACATCCACCTTTGTCATTAGCTCAGGAGAGGATGCAAGATGAGAATCTCTGCTATTGTGTGGGGAGACTCAGTTTCCCGGGTTTCCCCCATGGACACATGTTCTTCAGCTGGGTCTGATTTTCTCCAGACAAGCTGTCTTGGGAAGGATTTGGCCAGCCCTAAGAACCTGAAGGGAAAGGGCGGAGGGGGGTTCTCTCTCTGCCCCCGACAGCCCCGAGCTGGGTCGGTCCCTCAGACCCGGCCAGGGGCAGCCCATCCCCCGGCGCCCTTCCCCGGGGCATCCAAGGGCAGGCTCGGCGCCAGCCCCACCACGCTCGCCACTGCCCGACCATCGTCCTCCCTCGGGGGGCCTGGGCAGGACAGGGACCCGGCTGTGGGAGGCCTCCAGATCTCAGGCCTGGCACACCGTTTACCAGGCTGCTTCCTCCTCTGACGGGGGCCCAGCACACGCCCCAGGAGACTTGGCAGCCGCCCCCAGGGCTCTAGCCTCTGGAACTCGTCCGCTTGCAAGGGGCCTGGCCCAGGTGCCAGGTTCGGCTGGTCGGCCAGCCTCCTTTGGAGAAAGCAGGCAAGCCGAGCCAGGCTTGCAGTGGCCCTGGCGTGACACCTGCCACCTCAGGCAGAGGGCCTCCCGCGTGCCCTCCATGGCGGGTTTCTCCCCGGAGCCGTGGCCTGGGCACTAGGAAGGCCGGGCCTCCCCGACTCCCGGGAGGAGGGGCTAGCCCACTTGCGCCCTGGCCCCCAAACCCTCTGGTGCCATCTGCCTGTCTCGGCACTTCTGACTCCACAGAGCCTTTCCTACGTCTGGGCTGCCTGCCGTGGCAAAGTGCAGGCGTGGGGTGAGACCATGGCTTTGTCTTTCCAGGAAAAAATGAGCCCCTGGCCGAAGCAGCAGGCCCAGGCAGAGCCTTGAGCTTGAAGCCCAGTAGGTCTGTGGCCCTCAGGGCCAGAGCCATGCTTTCAAGGCAGGGAAGCGGCCTGCAAGCTGAGTGGGAGTGGGGGAGGGGAGGGAGACAGCTGAAGCCGAGTCCAGAAGGGAGGCGATGGAAGAGCTGCAGCTGGGTCAGAGCCTGGAGGGAGGGCGGGGCCTTCACTGAGGACCCCCCCCCCGAGGCCAGTCCTAGGCCCCGGCGGTCGCAGCATGCGCCCTTGGCCTGTGCGGTGTGTGGGGGGTTGAACCCAAGCCCGCAGGGCTCCCGGAGCGGCCAGAGAAAGAAGGGCCCATGGAGAGGTAGGCGAGGTGGGCAGGGGGCGCCACCTTACTCTGCTCAGCTCCCTGAGGGAGAGAGAGAGAGACAGAGACAGAGAGAGAGATCCCTGACCTCTGAGTCTCTCCCTCCACCGCTGGCTGGTGCCAACTGACGCGCCATCCCACTTCCAGCCATCACCCCCACGCCTGCCCCGGGGCCAGCCCCACCACAGAGAGGCCGGTTGGTTCCTGCTCACCTCTGTGCCGTCCCTTCCCGACCTGACCCCAGTGCATGGGATAAGCTTCAGACAAGTCTTTCCATGTCCCTCTGCATGACAATAGACTTCCTCCCTCTCCCATTCCACAGGCCCACCCGGGACATCCACCTTTGTCATTAGCTCAGGAGAGGATGCAAGATGAGAATCTCTGCTATTGTGTGGGGAGACTCAGTTTCCTGGGTTTCCCCCATGGACACATGTTGTTCAGCTGGGTCTGATTTTCTCCAGACAAGCTGTCTTGGGAAGGATTTGGCCAGCCCTAAGAACCTGAAGGGAAAGGGCGGAGGGGGGTTCTCTCTCTGCCCCCGACAGCCCCGAGCTGGGTCGGTCCCTCAGACCCGGCCAGGGGCAGCCCATCCCCCGGCGCCCTTCCCCGGGGCATCCAAGGGCAGGCTCGGCGCCAGCCCCACCCAGCTCGCCACTGCCCCGACCATCGTCCTCCCTCGGGGGGCCTGGGCAGGACAGGGACCCGGCTGTGGGAGGCCTCCAGATCTCAGGCCTGGCACACCGTTTACCAGGCTGCTTCCTCCTCTGACGGGGGCCCAGCACACGCCCCAGGAGACTTGGCAGCCGCCCCCAGGGCTCTAGCCTCTGGAACTCGTCCGCTTGCAAGGGGCCTGGCCCAGGTGCCAGGTTCGGCTGGTCGGCCAGCCTCCTTTGGAGAAAGCAGGCAAGCCGAGCCAGGCTTGCAGTGGCCCTGGCGTGACACCTGCCACCTCAGGCAGAGGGCCTCCCGCGTGCCCTCCATGGCGGGTTTCTCCCCGGAGCCGTGGCCTGGGCACTAGGAAGGCCGGGCCTCCCCGACTCCCGGGAGGAGGGGCTAGCCCACTTGCGCCCTGGCCCCCAAACCCTCTGGTGCCATCTGCCTGTCTCGGCACTTCTGACTCCACAGAGCCTTTCCTACGTCTGGGCTGCCTGCCGTGGCAAAGTGCAGGCGTGGGGTGAGACCATGGCTTTGTCTTTCCAGGAAAAAATGAGCCCCTGGCCGAAGCAGCAGGCCCAGGCAGAGCCTTGAGCTTGAAGCCCAGTAGGTCTGTGGCCCTCAGGGCCAGAGCCATGCTTTCAAGGCAGGGAAGCGGCCTGCAAGCTGAGTGGGAGTGGGGGAGGGGAGGGAGACAGCTGAAGCCGAGTCCAGAAGGGCGGCGATGGAAGAGCTGCAGCTGGGTCAGAGCCTGGAGGGAGGGCGGGGCCTTCACTGAGGACCCCCCCCCCCCCGAGGCCAGCCCTAGGCCCCGGCGGTCGCGCATGCGCCCTTGGCCTGTGCGGTGTGTGGGGGGTTGAACCCAAGCCCGCAGGGCTCCCGGAGCGGCCAGAGAAAGAAGGGCCCATGGAGAGGTAGGCGAGGTGGGCAGGGGGCGCCACCTTACTCTGCTCAGCTCCCTGAGGGAGAGAGAGAGAGACAGAGACAGAGAGAGAGATCCCTGACCTCTGAGTCTCTCCCTCCACCGCTGGCTGGTGCCAACTGACGCGCCATCCCACTTCCAGCCATCACCCCCACGCCTGCCCCGGGGCCAGCCCCACCACAGAGAGGCCGGTTGGTTCCTGCTCACCTCTGTGCCGTCCCTTCCCGACCTGACCCCAGTGCAGGGGATAAGCTTCAGACAAGTCTTTCCATGTCCCTCTGCATGACAATAGACTTCCTCCCCTCTCCCATTCCACAGGCCCACCCGGGACATCCACCTTTGTCATTAGCTCAGGAGAGGATGCAAGATGAGAATCTCTGCTATTGTGTGGGGAGACTCAGTTTCCCGGGTTTCCCCCATGGACACATGTTCTTCAGCTGGGTCTGATTTTCTCCAGACAAGCTGTCTTGGGAAGGATTTGGCCAGCCCTAAGAACCTGAAGGGAAAGGGCGGAGGGGGGTTCTCTCTCTGCCCCCGACAGCCCCGAGCTGGGTCGGTCCCTCAGACCCGGCCAGGGGCAGCCCATCCCCCGGCGCCCTTCCCCGGGGCATCCAAGGGCAGGCTCGGCGCCAGCCCCACCCAGCTCGCCACTGCCCGAGCCATCGTCCTCCCTCGGGGGGCCTGGGCAGGACAGGGACCCGGCTGTGGGAGGCCTCCAGATCTCAGGCCTGGCACACCGTTTACCAGGCTGCTTCCTCCTCTGACGGGGGCCCAGCACACGCCCCAGGAGACTTGGCAGCCGCCCCCAGGGCTCTAGCCTCTGGAACTCGTCCGCTTGCAAGGGGCCTGGCCCAGGTGCCAGGTTCGGCTGGTCGGCCAGCCTCCTTTGGAGAAAGCAGGCAAGCCGAGCCAGGCTTGCAGTGGCCCTGGCGTGACACCTGCCACCTCAGGCAGAGGGCCTCCCGCGTGCCCTCCATGGCGGGTTTCTCCCCGGAGCCGAGGCCTGGGCACTAGGAAGGCCGGGCCCTCCCCGACTCCCGGGAGAGGGGGCTAGCCCACTTGCGCCCTGGCCCCCAAACCCTCTGGTGCCATCTGCCTGTCTCGGCACTTCTGACTCCACAGAGCCTTTCCTACGTCTGGGCTGCCTGCCGTGGCAAAGTGCAGGCGTGGGGTGAGACCATGGCTTTGTCTTTCCAGGAAAAAATGAGCCCCTGGCCGAAGCAGCAGGCCAGGCAGAGCCTTGAGCTTGAAGCCCAGTAGGTCTGTGGCCCTCAGGGGCCAGAGCCATGCTTTCAAGGCAGGGAAGCGGCCTGCAAGCTGAGTGGGGAGTGGGGGAGGGGAGGGAGACAGCTGAAGCCGAGTCCAGAAGGGCGGCGATGGAAGAGCTGCAGCTGGGTCAGAGCCTGGAGGGAGGGCGGGGCCTTCACTGAGGACCCCCCCCCCCCCGAGGCCAGCCCTAGGCCCCGGCGGTCGCGCATGCGCCCTTGGCCTGTGCGGTGTGTGGGGGGTTGAAACCCAAGCCCGCAGGGCTCCCGGAGCGGCCAGAGAAAGAAGGGCCCATGGAGAGGTAGGCGAGGTGGGCAGGGGGCGCCACCTTACTCTGCTCAGCTCCCTGAGGGAGAGAGAGAGAGACAGAGACAGAGAGAGAGATCCCTGACCTCTGAGTCTCTCCCTCCACCGCTGGCTGGTGCCAACTGACGCGCCATCCCACTTCCAGCCATCACCCCCACGCCTGCCCCGGGGCCAGCCCCACCACAGAGAGGCCGGTTGGTTCCTGCTCACCTCTGTGCCGTCCCTTCCCGACCTGACCCCAGTGCAGGGGATAAGCTTCAGACAAGTCTTTCCATGTCCCTCTGCATGACAATAGACTTCCTCCCCTCTCCCATTCCACAGGCCCACCCGGGACATCCACCTTTGTCATTAGCTCAGGAGAGGATGCAAGATGAGAATCTCTGCTATTGTGTGGGGAGACTCAGTTTCCCGGGTTTCCCCCATGGACACATGTTCTTCAGCTGGGTCTGATTTTCTCCAGACAAGCTGTCTTGGGAAGGATTTGGCCAGCCCTAAGAACCTGAAGGGAAAGGGCGGAGGGGGGTTCTCTCTCTGCCCCCGACAGCCCCGAGCTGGGTCGGTCCCTCAGACCCGGCCAGGGGCAGCCCATCCCCCGGCGCCCTTCCCGGGGCATCCAAGGGCAGGCTCGGCGCCAGCCCCACCCAGCTCGCCACTGCCCGACCATCGTCCTCCCTCGGGGGGCCTGGGCAGGACAGGGACCCGGCTGTGGGAGGCCTCCAGATCTCAGGCCTGGCACACCGTTTACCAGGCTGCTTCCTCCTCTGACGGGGGCCCAGCACACGCCCCAGGAGACTTGGCAGCCACCCCCAGGGCTCTAGCCTCTGGAACTCGTCCGCTTGCAAGGGGCCTGGCCCAGGTGCCAGGTTCGGCTGGTCGGCCAGCCTCCTTTGGAGAAGCAGGCAAGCCGAGCCAGGCTTGCAGTGGACCTGGCGTGACACCTGCCACCTCAGGCAGAGGGCCTCCCGCGTGCCCTCCATGGCGGGTTTCTCCCCGGAGCCGTGGCCTGGGCACTAGAAGGCCGGGCCTCCCCGACTCCCGGAGGAGGGGCTAGCCCACTTGCGCCCTGGCCCCCAAACCCTCTGGTGCCATCTGCCTGTCTCGGCACTTCTGACTCCACAGAGCCTTTCCTACGTCTGGGCTGCCTGCCGTGGTAAAGTGCAGGCGTGGGGTGAGACCATGGCTTTGTCTTTCCAGGAAAAAATGAGCCCCTGGCCGAAGCAGCAGGCCCAGGCAGAGCCTTGAGCTTGAAGCCCAGTAGGTCTGTGGCCCTCAGGGCCAGAGCCATGCTTTCAAGGCAGGGAAGCGGCCTGCAAGCTGAGTGGGAGTGGGGGAGGGGAGGGAGACAGCTGAAGCCGAGTCCAGAAGGGCGGCGATGGAAGAGCTGCAGCTGGGTCAGAGCCTGGAGGGAGGGCGGGGCCTTCACTGAGGACCCCCCCCCCCCGAGGCCAGCCCTAGGCCCCGGCGGTCGCGGCATGCGCCCTTGGCCTGTGCGGTGTGTGGGGGTTGAACCCAAGCACGCAAGGCTCCCGGAGCGGCCAGAGAAAGAAGGGCCCATGGAGAGGTAGGCGAGGTGGGCAGGGGGCGCCACCTTACTCTGCTCAGCTCCCTGAGGGAGAGAGAGAGAGACAGAGACAGAGAGAGAGATCCCTGACCTCTGAGTCTCTCCCTCCACCGCTGGCTGGTGCCAACTGACGCGCCATCCCACTTCCAGCCATCACCCCCACGCCTGCCCCGGGGCCAGCCCCACCACAGAGAGGCCGGTTGGTTCCTGCTCACCTCTGTGCCGTCCCTTCCCGACCTGACCCCAGTGCAGGGGATAAGCTTCAGACAAGTCTTTCCATGTCCCTCTGCATGACAATAGACTTCCTCCCCTCTCCCATTCCACAGGCCCACCCGGGACATCCACCTTTGTCATTAGCTCAGGAGAGGATGCAAGATGAGAATCTCTGCTATTGTGTGGGAGACTCAGTTTCCCGGGTTTCCCCCATGGACACATGTTCTTCAGCTGGGTCTGATTTTCTCCAGACAAGCTGTCTTGGGAAGGATTTGGCCAGCCCTAAGAACCTGAAGGGAAAGGGCGGAGGGGGTTCTCTCTCTGCCCCCGACAGCCCCGAGCTGGGTCGGTCCCTCAGACCCGGCCAGGGGCAGCCCATCCCCCGGCGCCCTTCCCCGGGGCATCCAAGGGCAGGCTCGGCGCCAGCCCCACCCAGCTCGCCACTGCCCGACCATCGTCCTCCCTCGGGGGGCCTGGGCAGGACAGGGACCCGGCTGTGGGAGGCCTCCAGATCTCAGGCCTGGCACACCGTTTACCAGGCTGCTTCCTCCTCTGACGGGGGCCCAGCACACGCCCCAGGAGACTTGGCAGCCACCCCCAGGGCTCTAGCCTCTGGAACTCGTCCGCTTGCAAGGGGCCTGGCCCAGGTGCCAGGTTCGGCTGGTCGGCCAGCCTCCTTTGGAGAAAGCAGGCAAGCCGAGCCAGGCTTGCAGTGGCCCTGGCGTGACACCTGCCACCTCAGGCAGAGGGCCTCCCGCGTGCCCTCCATGGCGGGTTTCTCCCCGGAGCCGTGGCCTGGGCACTAGAAAGGCCGGGCCTCCCCGACTCCCGGGAGGAGGGGCTAGCCCACTTGCGCCCTGGCCCCCAAACCCTCTGGTGCCATCTGCCTGTCTCGGCACTTCTGACTCCACAGAGCCTTTCCTACGTCTGGGCTGCCTGCCGTGGCAAAGTGCAGGCGTGGGGTGAGACCATGGCTTTGTCTTTCCAGGAAAAAATGAGCCCCTGGCCGAAGCAGCAGGCCCAGGCAGAGCCTTGAGCTTGAAGCCCAGTAGGTCTGTGGCCCTCAGGGCCAGAGCCATGCTTTCAAGGCAGGGAAGCGGCCTGCAAGCTGAGTGGGAGTGGGGGAGGGGAGGGGAGACAGCTGAAGCCGAGTCCAGAAGGGCGGCGATGGAAGAGCTGCAGCTGGGTCAGAGCCTGGAGGGAGGGCGGGGCCTTCACTGAGGACCCCCCCCCCCCCCGAGGCCAGCCCTAGGCCCTGGCGGTCGCGCATGCGCCCTTGGCCTGTGCGGTGTGTGGGGGGTTGAACCCAAGCCCGCAGGGCTCCCGGAGCGGCCAGAGAAAGAAGGGCCCATGGAGAGTAGGCGAGGTGGGCAGGGGGCGCCACCTTACTCTGCTCAGCTCCCTGAGGGAGAGAGAGAGAGACAGAGACAGAGAGAGAGATCCCTGACCTCTGAGTCTCTGCCTCCACCGCTGGCTGGTGCCAACTCACGCGCCATCCCACTTCCAGCCATCACCCCCCACGCCTGCCCCGGGGCCAGCCCCACCACAGAGAGGCCGGTTGGTTCCTGCTCACCTCTGTGCCGTCCCTTCCCGACCTGACCCCAGTGCAGGGGATAAGCTTCAGACAAGTCTTTCCATGTCCCTCTGCATGACAATAGACTTCCTCCCCTCTCCCATTCCACAGGCCCACCCGGGACATCCACCTTTGTCATTAGCTCAGGAGAGGATGCAAGATGAGAATCTCTGCTATTGTGTGGGGAGACTCAGTTTCCCGGGTTTCCCCCATGGACACATGTTCTTCAGCTGGGTCTGATTTTCTCCAGACAAGCTGTCCTTGGGAAGGATTTGGCCAGCCCTAAGAACCTGAAGGGAAAGGGCGGAGGGGGGTTCTCTCTCTGCCCCCGACAGCCCCGAGCTGGGTCGGTCCCTCAGACCCGGCCAGGGGCAGCCCATCCCCCGGCGCCCTTCCCCGGGGCATCCAAGGGCAGGCTCGGCGCCAGCCCCACCCCGCTCGCCACTGCCCGACCATCGTCCTCCCTCGGGGGGCCTGGGCAGGACAGGGACCCGGCTGTGGGAGGCCTCCAGATCTCAGGCCTGGCACACCCGTTTACCAGGCTGCTTCCTCCTCTGACGGGGGCCCAGCACACGCCCCAGGAGACTTGGCAGCCGCCCCCAGGGCTCTAGCCTCTGGAACTCGTCCCCTTGGAAGGGGCCTGGCCCAGGTGCCAGGTTCGGCTGGTCGGCCAGCCTCCTTTGGAGAAAGCAGGCAAGCCGAGCCAGGCTTGCAGTGGCCCTGGCGTGACCACCTGCCACCTCAGGCAGAGGGCCTCCCGCGTGCCCTCCATGGCGGGTTTCTCCCCGGAGCCGTGGCCTGGGCACTAGGAAGGCCGGGCCTCCCCGACTCCCGGGAGGAGGGGCTAGCCCACTTGCGCCCTGGCCCCCAAACCCTCTGGTGCCATCTGCCTGTCTCGGCACTTCTGACTCCACAGAGCCTTTCCTACACCTGGGCTGCCTGCCGTGGCAAAGTGCAGGCGTGGGGTGAGGCCATGGCTTTGTCTTTCCAGGAAAAAATGAGCCCCTGGCCGAAGCAGCAGGCCCAGGCAGAGCCTTGAGCTTGAAGCCCAGTAGGTCTGTGGCCCTCAGGGCCAGAGCCATGCTTTCAAGGCAGGGAAGCGGCCTGCAAGCTGAGTGGGAGTGGGGGAGGGGAGGGAGACAGCTGAAGCCGAGTCCAGAAGGGCGGCGATGGAAGAGCTGCAGCTGGGTCAGAGCCTGGAGGGAGGGCGGGGCCTTCACTGAGGACCCCCCCCCCCCGAGGCCAGCCCTAGGCCCCGGCGGTCGCGCATGCGCCCTTGGCCTGTGCGGTGTGTGGGGGGTTGAACCCAAGCCCGCAGGGCTCCCGGAGCGGCCAGTGAAAGAAGGGCCCAGGGAGAGGTAGGCGAGGTGGGCAGGGGGCGCCACCTTACTCTGCTCAGCTCCCTGAGGGAGAGAGAGAGAGACAGAGACAGAGAGAGAGATCCCTGACCTCTGAGTCTCTGCCTCCACCGCTGGCTGGTGCCAACTCACGCGCCATCCCACTTCCAGCCATCACCCCCACGCCTGCCCCGGGGCAGCCCCACCACAGAGAGGCCGGTTGGTTCCTGCTCACCTCTGTGCCGTCCCTTCCCGACCTGACCCCAGTGCAGGGGATAAGCTTCAGACAAGTCTTTCCATGTCCCTCTGCATGACAATAGACTTCCTCCCCTCTCCCATTCCACAGGCCCACCCCGGGACATCCACCTTTGTCATTAGCTCAGGAGAGGATGCAAGATGAGAATCTCTGCTATTGTGTGGGGAGACTCAGTTTCCCGGGTTTCCCCCATGGACACATGTTCTTCAGCTGGGTCTGATTTTCTCCGACAAGCTGTCTTGGGAAGGATTTGGCCAGCCCTAAGAACCTGAAGGGAAAGGGCGGAGGGGGGTTCTCTCTCTGCCCCCGACAGCCCCGAGCTGGGTCGGTCCCTCAGACCCGGCCAGGGGCAGCCCATCCCCCGGCGCCCTTCCCCGGGGCATCCAAGGGCAGGCTCGGCGCCAGCCCCACCCCGCTCGCCACTGCCCGACCATCGTCCTCCCTCGGGGGGCCTGGGCAGGACAGGGACCCGGCTGTGGGAGGCCTCCAGATCTCAGGCCTGGCACACCGTTTACCAGGCTGCTTCCTCCTCTGACGGGGGCCCAGCACACGCCCCAGGAGACTTGGCAGCCGCCCCCAGGGCTCTAGCCTCTGGAACTCGTCCCCTTGGAAGGGGCCTGGCCCAGGTGCCAGGTTCGGCTGGTCGGCCAGCCTCCTTTGGAGAAAGCAGGCAAGCCGAGCCAGGCTTGCAGTGGCCCTGGCGTGACACCTGCCACCTCAGGCAGAGGGCCTCCCGCGTGCCCTCCATGGCGGGTTTCTCCCCGGAGCCGTGGCCTGGGCACTAGGAAGGCCGGGCCTCCCCGACTCCCGGGAGGAGGGGCTAGCCCACTTGCGCCCTGGCCCCCAAACCCTCTGGTGCCATCTGCCTGTCTCGGCACTTCTGACTCCACAGAGCCTTTCCTACATCTGGGCTGCCTGCCGTGGCAAAGTGCAGGCGTGGGGTGAGGCCATGGCTTTGTCTTTCCAGGAAAAAATGAGCCCCTGGCCGAAGCAGCAGGCCCAGGCAGAGCCTTGAGCTTGAAGCCCAGTAGGTCTGTGGCCCTCAGGGCCAGAGCCATGCTTTCAAGGCAGGGAAGCGGCCTGCAAGCTGAGTGGGAGTGGGGGAGGGGAGGGAGACAGCTGAAGCCTAGTCCAGAAGGGCGGCGATGGAAGAGCTGCAGCTGGGTCAGAGCCTGGAGGGAGGGCGGGGCCTTCACTGAGGACCCCCCCCCCCCGAGGCCAGCCCTAGGCCATGGCGGTCGCGCATGCGCCCTTGGCCTGTGCGGTGGTGGGGGGTTGAACCCAAGCCCGCAGGGCTCCCGGAGCGGCCAGAGAAAGAAGGGCCCATGGAGAGGTAGGCGAGGTGGGCAGGGGGCGCCACCTTACTCTGCTCAGCTCCCTGAGGGAGAGAGAGAGAGACAGAGACAGAGAGAGAGATCCCTGACCTCTGAGTCTGTCCCTCCACCGCTGGCTGGTGCCAACTCACGCGCCATCCCACTTCCAGCCATCACCCCCACGCCTGCCCCGGAGCCAGCCCCACCACAGAGAGGCCGGTTGGTTCCTGCTCACCTCTGTGCCGTCCCTTCCCGACCTGACCCCAGTGCAGGGGATAAGCTTCAGACAAGTCTTTCCATGTCCCTCTGCATGACAATAGACTTCCTCCCCTCTCCCATTCCACAGGCCCACCCGGGACATCCACCTTTGTCATTAGCTCAGGAGAGGATGCAAGATGAGAATCTCTGCTATTGTGTGGGGAGACTCAGTTTCCCGGGTTTCCCCCATGGACACATGTTCTTCAGCTGGGTCTGATTTTCTCCAGACAAGCTGTCTTGGGAAGGATTTGGCCAGCCCTAAGAACCTGAAGGGAAAGGGCGGAGGGGGGTTCTCTCTCTGCCCCCGACAGCCCCGAGCTGGGTCGGTCCCTCAGACCCGGCCAGGGGCAGCCCATCCCCCGGCGCCCTTCCCCGGGGCATCCAAGGGCAGGCTCGGCGCCAGCCCCACCCCGCTCGCCACTGCCCGACCATCGTCCTCCCTCGGGGGGCCTGGGCAGGACAGGGACCCGGCTGTGGGAGGCCTCCAGATCTCAGGCCTGGCACACCGTTTACCAGGCTGCTTCCTCCTCTGACGGGGGCCCAGCACACGCCCCAGGAGACTTGGCAGCCGCCCCCAGGGCTCTAGCCTCTGGAACTCGTCCCCTTGGAAGGGGCCTGGCCCAGGTGCCAGGTTCGGCTGGTCGGCCAGCCTCCTTTGGAGAAAGCAGGCAAGCCGAGCCAGGCTTGCAGTGGCCCTGGCGTGACACCTGCCACCTCAGGCAGAGGGCCTCCCGCGTGCCCTCCATGGCGGGTTTCTCCCCGGAGCCGTGGCCTGGGCACTAGGAAGGCCGGGCCTCCCCGACTCCCGGGAGGAGGGGCTAGCCCACTTGCGCCCTGGCCCCCAAACCCTCTGGTGCCATCTGCCTGTCTCGGCACTTCTGACTCCACAGAGCCTTTCCTACACCTGGGCTGCCTGCCGTGGCAAAGTGCAGGCGTGGGGTGAGGCCATGGCTTTGTCTTTCCAGGAAAAAATGAGCCCCTGGCCGAAGCAGCAGGCCCAGGCAGAGCCTTGAGCTTGAAGCCCAGTAGGTCTGTGGCCCTCAGGGCCAGAGCCATGCTTTCAAGGCAGGGAAGCGGCCTGCAAGCTGAGTGGGATTGGGGGAGGGGAGGGAGACAGCTGAAGCCGAGTCCAGAAGGGCGGCGATGGAAGAGCTGCAGCTGGGTCAGAGCCTGGAGGGAGGGCGGGGCCTTCACTGAGGACCCCCCCCCCCGAGGCCAGCCCTAGGCCCCGGCGGTCGCGCATGCGCCCTTGGCCTGTGCGGTGTGTGGGGGGTTGAACCCAAGCCCGCAGGGCTCCCGGAGCGGCCAGAGAAAGAAGGGCCCATGGAGAGGTAGGCGAGGTGGGCAGGGGGCGCCACCTTACTCTGCTCAGCTCCCTGAGGGAGAGAGAGAGAGACAGAGACAGAGAGAGAGATCCCTGACCTCTGAGTCTCTGCCTCCACCGCTGGCTGGTGCCAACTCACGCGCCATCCCACTTCCAGCCATCACCCCCACGCCTGCCCCGGGGCCAGCCCCACCACAGAGAGGCCGGTTGGTTCCTGCTCACCTCTGTGCCGTCCCTTCCCGACCTGACCCCAGTGCAGGGGATAAGCTTCAGACAAGTCTTTCCATGTCCCTCTGCATGACAATAGACTTCCTCCCCTCTCCCATTCCACAGGCCCACCCGGGACATCCACCTTTGTCATTAGCTCAGGAGAGGATGCAAGATGAGAATCTCTGCTATTGTGTGGGGAGACTCAGTTTCCCGGGTTTCCCCCATGGACACATGTTCTTCAGCTGGGTCTGATTTTCTCCAGACAAGCTGTCTTGGGAAGGATTTGGCCAGCCCTAAGAACCTGAAGGGAAAGGGCGGAGGGGGGTTCTCTCTCTGCCCCCGACAGCCCCGAGCTGGGTCGGTCCCTCAGACCCGGCCAGGGGCAGCCCATCCCCCGGCGCCCTTCCCCGGGGCATCCAAGGGCAGGCTCGGCGCCAGCCCCACCCCGCTCGCCACTGCCCGACCATCGTCCTCCCTCGGGGGGCCTGGGCAGGACAGGGACCCGGCTGTGGGAGGCCTCCAGATCTCAGGCCTGGCACACCGTTTACCAGGCTGCTTCCTCCTCTGACGGGGGCCCAGCACACGCCCCAGGAGACTTGGCAGCCGCCCCCAGGGCTCTAGCCTCTGGAACTCGTCCCCTTGGAAGGGGCCTGGCCCAGGTGCCAGGTTCGGCTGGTCGGCCAGCCTCCTTTGGAGAAAGCAGGCAAGCCGAGCCAGGCTTGCAGTGGCCCTGGCGTGACACCTGCCACCTCAGGCAGAGGGCCTCCCGCGTGCCCTCCATGGCGGGTTTCTCCCCGGAGCCGTGGCCTGGGCACTAGGAAGGCCGGGCCTCCCCGACTCCCGGGAGGAGGGGCTAGCCCACTTGCGCCCTGGCCCCCAAACCCTCTGGTGCCATCTGCCTGTCTCGGCACTTCTGACTCCACAGAGCCTTTCCTACATCTGGGCTGCCTGCCGTGGCAAAGTGCAGGCGTGGGGTGAGGCCATGGCTTTGTCTTTCCAGGAAAAAATGAGCCCCTGGCCGAAGCAGCAGGCCCAGGCAGAGCCTTGAGCTTGAAGCCCAGTAGGTCTGTGGCCCTCAGGGCCAGAGCCATGCTTTCAAGGCAGGGAAGCGGCCTGCAAGCTGAGTGGGAGTGGGGGAGGGGAGGGAGACAGCTGAAGCCGAGTCCAGAAGGGCGGCGATGGAAGAGCTGCAGCTGGGTCAGAGCCTGGAGGGAGGGCGGGGCCTTCACTGAGGACCCCCCCCCCCGAGGCCAGCCCTAGGCCATGGCGGTCGCGCATGCGCCCTTGGCCTGTGCGGTGGTGGGGGGTTGAACCCAAGCCCGCAGGGCTCCCGGAGCGGCCAGAGAAAGAAGGGCCCATGGAGAGGTAGGCGAGGTGGGCAGGGGGCGCCACCTTACTCTGCTCAGCTCCCTGAGGGAGAGAGAGAGAGACAGAGACAGAGAGAGAGATCCCTGACCTCTGAGTCTGTCCCTCCACCGCTGGCTGGTGCCAACTCACGCGCCATCCCACTTCCAGCCATCACCCCCACGCCTGCCCCGGGGCCAGCCCCACCACAGAGAGGCCGGTTGGTTCCTGCTCACCTCTGTGCCGTCCCTTCCCGACCTGACCCCAGTGCAGGGGATAAGCTTCAGACAAGTCTTTCCATGTCCCTCTGCATGACAATAGACTTCCTCCCCTCTCCCATTCCACAGGCCCACCCGGGACATCCACCTTTGTCATTAGCTCAGGAGAGGATGCAAGATGAGAATCTCTGCTATTGTGTGGGGAGACTCAGTTTCCCGGGTTTCCCCCATGGACACATGTTCTTCAGCTGGGTCTGATTTTCTCCAGACAAGCTGTCTTGGGAAGGATTTGGCCAGCCCTAAGAACCTGAAGGGAAAGGGCGGAGGGGGGTTCTCTCTCTGCCCCCGACAGCCCCGAGCTGGGTCGGTCCCTCAGACCCGGCCAGGGGCAGCCCATCCCCCGGCGCCCTTCCCCGGGGCATCCAAGGGCAGGCTCGGCGCCAGCCCCACCCCGCTCGCCACTGCCCGACCATCGTCCTCCCTCGGGGGGGCCTGGGCAGGACAGGGACCCGGCTGTGGGAGGCCTCCAGATCTCAGGCCTGGCACACCGTTTACCAGGCTGCTTCCTCCTCTGACGGGGGCCCAGCACACGCCCCAGGAGACTTGGCAGCCGCCCCCAGGGCTCTAGCCTCTGGAACTCGTCCCCTTGGAAGGGGCCTGGCCCAGGTGCCAGGTTCGGCTGGTCGGCCAGCCTCCTTTGGAGAAAGCAGGCAAGCCGAGCCAGGCTTGCAGTGGCCCTGGCGTGACACCTGCCACCTCAGGCAGAGGGCCTCCCGCGTGCCCTCCATGGCGGGTTTCTCCCCGGAGCCGTGGCCTGGGCACTAGGAAGGCCGGGCCTCCCCGACTCCCGGGAGGAGGGGCTAGCCCACTTGCGCCCTGGCCCCCAAACCCTCTGGTGCCATCTGCCTGTCTCGGCACTTCTGACTCCACAGAGCCTTTCCTACATCTGGGCTGCCTGCCGTGGCAAAGTGCAGGCGTGGGGTGAGGCCATGGCTTTGTCTTTCCAGGAAAAAATGAGCCCCTGGCCGAAGCAGCAGGCCCAGGCAGAGCCTTGAGCTTGAAGCCCAGTAGGTCTGTGGCCCTCAGGGCCAGAGCCATGCTTTCAAGGCAGGGAAGCGGCCTGCAAGCTGAGTGGGAGTGGGGGAGGGGAGGGAGACAGCTGAAGCCGAGTCCAGAAGGGCGGCGTTGGAAGAGCTGCAGCTGGGTCAGAGCCTGGAGGGAGGGCGGGGCCTTCACTGAGGACCCCCCCCCCCGAGGCCAGCCCTAGGCCATGGCGGTCGCGCATGCGCCCTTGGCCTGTGCGGTGGTGGGGGGTTGAACCCAAGCCCGCAGGGCTCCCGGAGCGGCCAGAGAAAGAAGGGCCCATGGAGAGGTAGGCGAGGTGGGCAGGGGGCGCCACCTTACTCTGCTCAGCTCCCTGAGGGAGAGAGAGAGAGACAGAGACAGAGAGAGAGATCCCTGACCTCTGAGTCTGTCCCTCCACCGCTGGCTGGTGCCAACTCACGCGCCATCCCACTTCCAGCCATCACCCCCACGCCTGCCCCGGGGCCAGCCCCACCACAGAGAGGCCGGTTGGTTCCTGCTCACCTCTGTGCCGTCCCTTCCCGACCTGACCCCAGTGCAGGGGATAAGCTTCAGACAAGTCTTTCCATGTCCCTCTGCATGACAATAGACTTCCTCCCCTCTCCCATTCCACAGGCCCACCCGGGACATCCACCTTTGTCATTAGCTCAGGAGAGGATGCAAGATGAGAATCTCTGCTATTGTGTGGGGAGACTCAGTTTCCCGGGTTTCCCCCATGGAC